>NC_056735.1:751891989-752191989 GCF_019279795.1 Protopterus annectens | reverse complement strand
CCAGGATGACATTCAGCCAGAACTAAAGGCTTCCAGGAACACAGACCTGTCTGGTGAAGGATTGTTAATGGACCATCACTCTCTCTGCGTCAACAATTCAAGGATCTCACAGAAGGTGACATCTTCTAAAAGGGACCTAGAGGAGCCTTCACCTTCATCCCATCAATGCCTTCAATGAAGAACTCTGGAGATGAGTCTACGTGCTTCTGCTTGCAAGTCTGTTTCTTATGAACTGGTTCTGGTGGGAGATCAAAAGGTTCTGACTCAGCTAATGTAGTATGCATCGATGGATTAAACTAGTTTTAAGTTTGTGATTTATTCTGATATACAAACTGAGATTTTGTTTGTAAGAAATATCTCCATTTATCCTGGGGACAGAAAAGCGGTTTGTTATTAGTACTGCAATAATGAAGGTTATAAGCTGTGGTTGCAAATATAAGGTTCATTTTAAGGTTTTTAGTAATGAAGAAATTGAAAATATAAAAATGTTAGGGAAAGTAATTTTCATTTGTGTTCTCCAGTACATATTCAATTTTTGGGCTGCAGAGCTTTATGCACAGTTAACCAAGTTAAAACATATTCATTATGCTATTCCTCCGGATATTAGGAAACTACTTAATTCTTCCATTGTTTATACAGTCCTGATTATAATGGTATTTAAGTAAAACTACCCAGACTAGTTTAAGAAATAGTTTGTTAGAGATCAAATTGAAGACTTATGTATTTCATTATTCATGGGCATGCACTGTACATTACTGCTAGGCAATTGCTTTTACATTTAAGAATTATGTATTTAGATACTATAGCCACTCATAAACTTGCAAAGTATTTTCACTGGGGTTTTACTAAGCTGCTTGATTCCCTAAAATTAAATAACTATGATTGACAGAGATCACAATTATAATATTCTTAGATAATTACATAATATTTTCTAGTTTTTCACAGTCAGACAATGATCTGTATATCTTTTGCAAATCTCGAGCGTTGCATTAAATCTGATTTTCTGGATTTTTTATACGTTTTAATACTCTATTCCTAAAAAAAAAATGTTTTCCATGGTCTTGAATATGAATAAATAAAGTACAAAAAATATACACACTTTCCAGGAATGAATATTTTACTAGCTGAATCAGCTCTCTGATACTCCTAGTTATAAACATGTAATTTTCATTTGGATTCTATATTTTAAGTCCAAATCATTCTGCATTAGAATGCTATTTTTTACTATTAGGTATTAAAATTCAATAGTCTCTAAAACCTTTGGAGTACTGCTTATTATCAGTTTCTTGTTCTTGATTAAAAGCAGACCAAGTAAGCATTCCATGGAGGTACTATCTCCTATGGCACCTATATTTTCCTGTGGTACATGCAGCAAATACTGTGTTCTTTAGAATGTGCAACCAGATAGGTAGGATGTTCAGTTCTCACAGTGGTGAACGTGTGAGTGGTTCAACTGACAGGTAAGTAATGCCTCAACAACAGATGCACTTTGTTCTCTTCAACTCAGGAGAAGAATTTAAATTATTTGGCAGTTGGTGCAGTGGTTAAGGTTGTGAACTTTATTTCCCAGGGTACTGGGTTTGATTCCCTCAGCCCTCATTTGTCTCCTATGTGACTTAGTCACATAACCAGACATTGCTCCCAGATTGCCCCTGAAAAGGCAATGTGTGTCCAGTGGGCCTACCTAGTTAACAAACAGGATTAATATACTCCCCATCCATGTGAAGAAGAGTCCACACATAACCTTGTTTAAGAGTAACCTTGACCAGTGGATGATAAATCGGAAATTCACAACAGCTATGGCTCCATGTCATTCAACACAGAGGCAGACAGTAATGCCCAAACTAAAATACTGCCCTTCCCACACACACATTTAGAAACTTCCTACCATACCCTTCCTAATAAACACTCATGATGCATAGGGACAAAACTGGGTTAGATTGCACAGCTGGGCTTATAAAGGCTCTTGTGGTCATTTGCCTAGTACATACCTATGAACCTATGTTTAAATAATATAATCTAATCTGTTCACAAGGTAGCACTCGAAAACTGCACAACTTTATTAGAATACACACCTTTCCCAAAACCTTCTTTCTTGTTTAGTACAATGTAAAAGTGAACAAATGGAACATCATTTTAGAACTATACACCAAAGATCCACCTTGTTATGAATGCTGAGTGCATTAAAGTATGCATTTTTGCCATATCTGAATACAGTTTGGTTTACAGTTTGCATGACATAAAATTTATTCAAACACTACCAAGTTAAGTCCTTCAGCATTATGAAAATATGAAATACCATTTTACTTCCAAAATTCTGACTATTCTAGAGTCCATTACTGGATTATATGATGACTAGGGCCTACAGCTCTGAGATGCTTGGTCCACTCTTCTTACACAACTTTCTAAGGCATACAGCAATGCATTATGGGGTCCATCAGTGACCTTCTATATGACAAGCCTGTACTAGTTTCTCTAGCTACTTACATTAGACAAGCCCCTAGAGAAACAGTCTCATCAAACTCTGTTTAAAACCACATGGACAGAAAGGGTAAGCAATTAGTGATAGAAGGGTGGAAAGGAGGCCAGAAGGTTCATCCTACACACATGTTTTCTCACTTCAGCATTATGGTGAGTATCTCATAGAGCTGATGCATTTTACTTCATTCAGTCTTACCTGGCTTCACTTCTGACTCTTTATCAACCAAACTGTTTGTTAAGATCTGAAAATCAATCACTTATCCAAGTTAAGAGACCTAAACTCCCTGTAGGCCAATACCTTTACTCTTTCACTGTAGCTAAACTCTGGAATGCCCTTCCACCTTCTCTATGGACTATAAATAATGCCCCGTCATTCAAAAAAATCACTCTACCAACATCTCTCGTCTCATTGGCTATGCCCTTGCACCATCCCTGATTCCTCAGTCACCTGATTACTAACCTGACTCATCTCTCTAATACCCACACTCTTCTTCATTCTCCCTATTGCACACTCACCCTTAATCACAGCACAGTGTGCCTCACCCTGCCTCACATGGTGTGTAAAAATTGTGTAAGTGTAGATTATCATTATCTGTCTGATCTATTGAATAACTGCCAAGCACTCGAGTCTTCCACAAAATGCTGCCATACATTGCCTATGTTACTGTGTCACTTCTGACTCCTATATTATTCTATTGTATATTGTTAAATGCTGTTATTACTCTTGTATATTGTTAAATGCTATTAACTCTCTAAATAATCTCTTAATTATGTACATTGTTTTTTTGTTGCTTTTCTCTCTCGGCCTCCACTGAAAATGGGCTCATTTCAGCCCAATGGACTTTCCTGGTTAACAAAAGCAAATAAATAATTCTATATGCTCTAGGTGCCAAGTACTAGGATAAAATCCCCCCAGAAAGAGGAGATCCTCGCAGCCAGCTCTGTAGGTATACATGGATAAAGTCCTGAATGCAGCCTCTAACCTGTGTTTAGCTAGCGGACTGGGTGCCTTTTGCAACTGTTGGCAGAAGGTGAGGAATGATGAGGTTCAAGCCTGCTCAACTCTCTATGGGGCTATGTAATTGGCAAATAGCCAGCAACAAGGAGCTGTGGAATAAGATTTATTGAATAGTAACTTCAAAAACAGACCGGTTTCGGCTTGGATTTTCACCTAGCCTTCATCAGTGTAATGTTGTTAAAGACAACTGAAGCCAAATATACCTTATAATTAATTGAAAACAAAAAGTGATTGGACAGCTCATAAATATTAATACAACAATGTATAAATATTCATTATTATTCATAGATGTTCATTTAGTCCAGGATAAAAAAGACCGCCCAGTTTAACAATCCATTTTTTCTCCTTAATATTTAATTAATTATGCCAACCAGATTTCTGGGAACGATCACCAATAATTTTATCAATGATCAAAAAATGAAATTTGGCTGATTTGTGTTTAAGTGTGTGTTTATAAAGTGCATTACTGGTTCTTTTACATTTAATATCATTCAAATGTTCCGAGACCCTTAACCTAAAGGGTTTGGAAGTTTGACCGACATAAAAAGCATGACAACTACAGCAGGCCATGTAGACAATCCAATCAGAGTTACAATTGGCAAAAAACTTAATATCAAATACAATACTGCTATTACTACTGGAAAATTGTTTGGTTCTCAGTACAAATTTACAATGGTTACAATGGCCACAAGGCATACAGCCAACCAACTTATAGTAGTCTGTGCCAACTGTAAATGCATGGAGTCAGAATGGTGTTTATAATTATTAAAATAAGCTCCCAAATTCTTGCCCTTCTTGAAAGAAAAGGAGCAAGTTGGAGCTATGATGGAAGACAAAATAGGATCCGCTGAAAGAATATTCCAATTATTTTTGATAATATCAATAAACTTGTTAGTGTTTCTAACATAGGTAGTAGTAAGACGTAAGATGTTAGATTTAGTTACTTGTTTACATTTATATTTGAGAAGTTCATCCCTGGGTAAATGTGATGCATAATTCCTGGCAGTAGAGACATATCCTGAGCTGTAACCCCTATTCCTAAACCTGTCAGTCAAATCCTGGCTGTATAGTCGAAAGGTGTCATCGTCAGAACAATTCCGTCTTACCCTAATAAACTGTGATTTAGGGATGTTTCTGGCTATGTGTTTTGGATGAAAGCTGGATGCGTGGAGCAAAGTGTTATAATCAGGAAATTTTCGAAATATTTCAGTGTTTAGTGTATTATCAGAATTCCTGGTTATCAGAATGTCCAAAAAAGTAATCTGATGTTGATTATAAGTGATGGTAAATGTAATCCCCATTTGTTGTCATTTAGATATTGAACAAACTCATGTAAATATTCAATATCTGCTCTCCACACCATCCAGAAATCATCCAAATATCTACGCCAGATATCAATCTCTGGTAAATAAAGATTGTGTGTGGCATCATAAATGATGTGATCCTCAATGTATGCCATATATAAATCGGCATAAATGGGGGCAAAGGATGTCCCCATAGCTGTTCCCTGAATTTAAAGATAACATTGCTTATCATAAAAAAACACATTTTTTGTAAGCACATGTTCTGTCAAGGTTGTCAAAAAAGTGTTAAAGCCAGGTTTGTATAGGTTGGATTTAAGAAGCCAGTACTCAATAGCATCCAAACCTGCCCAATGTGGAATATTCGTACATAAAGAAGTCACATCTAGGGTACATAGCCACCAATCATTCTCAATCTGCATTTCATTGATAATACCCAGAAATTGTGTAATATCCTGTATTCTGGATCTAACCCAGGATAATAAAGGTTTTAAGTATTTCGTCAGAAATTCAGATAGAGGTTCAGTTAAGGAACCAGTCCCAGCCACAATTGGTCTGCCCGGCGGATGCAAAAGATCCTTGTGAATTTTGGGCAAAAATATATATATTGCCTGATGGGGTCCTTAATAGTCAAATGTCTTAGAGTATCAGATGTTATAATTCCATTTTCCAGTGCTGAACTAAGAAAAGTATCAATTTGATGTTTAAACAAGGTTGTTGGATCTATAGGCATCTTGGTATAATACCTGGCATCATCAAGTTGTCTCTGTGCTTTAATATCATAATCAATCCAGTTTATAACAACAACTGCCCCTCCTTTGTCAGCATTAGTAATAACCAATTCCTTATTGTTCACTAATTCTGCTAGACATAATGATTCCAACTCAGAGATATTATTAAGCCTAGGTGGGGTGGTATTTGCTGAAAAATGTAGATCTTTGAGGACCCCATGTTAAAATAAGCTCACAGAAGGATGCCTGGGGTGGAGTAAAACTGGAAGGATGATATCTGAAATTATCAGAAGATTGACACTGTTCATTGTTGCCCTGAAAATACAATCTTAAGTTTATTAATCTACAAAAAGCTATTGTGTCTTGTGCAAAAGTATCTTCTGACACAAAAAAAGCCAGGTATAAAATACAATCCTTTATTTAACAAAGCAATCTGTTGTTCAGTTAAAACAGTATTGGAAATATTACATACATTGTTATATGCAAAATTGTTTACTTGTTGGTCAATAATTCCATGAGGTTGTGTAAACTTGTGACTTTGTTTGTGTTTCCTACCTCCCCTCTTGTATGGCCTAAAGGGGTCCCAAAATTGTTACACTTAGGAGTTGGGGAGTCCGTGACCTGCTGTGAGTCAATATCTGTGCCAGATGAAGTGTCAGCATCGGTGGTATCACTAAGATTACCATGTCTTTTTAAAATAGATCTAGGACGTTTACGTTTGGGATTTGGGTTCATACCTCTGTGTCTATCTTCAAACCTGACAAGTTTAGTATGTTTGAATCGTTGGCCACGTTCATAATCTGTTTGATCTCTAGAAATTTTTTTCAGCTTTCTTTCCTTCAATTGTGTTTCAAAACTGAGCAAATCAGAACTCAGTTTTGACAAAAGACCCAGAAAAAAAGTTTCATCCCAGTATTGATTACAATCCTCTATAAGTTTGCTAACCTTAAGTGTATCCTGGTCAGTAATCCTGATATAATAACTAGACAATGCTTCCATAAATCTATTGGAACATTCTTGCTGTATAGATGTCCACCCATTAGTCAACATATCATCAGGTACTGCTACCAAAGGTTGGATTTTCACCCTTAAGCCCCTTGGAGTTATACCCTTGATTAAATAAGCCTTTAACAATTTAAGATGCCATACATTTGATCTCAGTGCTTTCATCTTTTTATTCAAATCAAGAAATAATTTCTCACAAATTTGTTCTGAATTATCAATAGTGTTATGTTCCATATCTTTTGGTTGTTCACCAATACCAAAAGCCACAAGATCATCCCTATCTGAGGAGAGATCAATAAGAATCCTGTTTAGATCCATATTGAAGCTAGAATGTAAATATATCATAAACAATAATAATCACAACACCACGCCCTAGTATACCACAGAATGTATGAAAGGACAAGAACTGGACAATGATGGCCTGCAGTAAAAAGTAAATAATGTTAGAGAATAATAGGGACCACGTCCAGAACAAAAACTAGGACAATAATGGTAGTTGTGAAACACTAAGATAATTCCAAAGACAAATCCTGGTATGTTCAAGAATTCAAAATTAGAGGTGTAATAGAAATAACACCACTATTAAAGTATTAATAAAAAGATGTCAGCATGATCTAATAGTAGACATCTTAAAACTGGCATAAATATAGTTAGACAAATAGTTTTTATAAACCCATGTGTATAACTTAGTATATCCTCAAGGGGGGAAAAAAGGGTGAAAAGCCCAATATAACCTGAGGAAGCTGATGAAAGACAAGGAGGTCAAAATCTATAGATATGTCATAAAACACAAATCATGGGAAAGCTAATTGTTGTACAATATATAAGGCCAATAAATATAAATATATGAACTGATGAACCCAAACAAAATGAAGTTAGAAACATAAAAAAAGTTCTTCTTGAATCATAGCACAAGTGGTAAACATACAAACTGGAGTATAAAAAAATGGCCACTCATCCCTATATTGCTAATAAACTCCTAATAAACAATAGAAAAATGAGTAAGGGTAAAACAGTGAATAACCACATAAAGATAGTCAACTAGAACTAAAAAAGTTCATAATTGCAATGCTGATCAATATTTAGAAAATATTGCAAGTACAAAATTATTTCCAAAGTGTCCAAACCATAAACAATGTTGGTAAAACGTTTATCATATGAGCAATGTATTAAATACAAATGCAGATAAACAGCTTTGTACAATATATAAAAAAATTATATCACTATACTGTTCAAAATAAACAAAAAACAGTTCTTAAAGGATGACTTCAAAAATCCAAAGTCCACACTTAAACACAATACAGCCAAATTTCATTTTTTGATCATTGATAAAATTATTGGTGATCGTTCCCATAAATCTGGTTGGCATAATAAATTAAATATTAAGGAGAAAAAATGAATTGTTAAACTGGGCGGTCTTTTTTATCCTGGACTATATGAACATCTATGAATAATAATGAATATTTATAAATTGTTGTATTAATATTTATGAGCTGTCCAATCACTTTTTGTTTTCAATTAATTATAAGGTATATTTGGCTTCAGTTGTCTTTTACAGCATTACACTGATGAAGGCTAGGTGAAAATCCAAGCTGAAACCGGTCTGTTTTTGAAGTTACTATTCAACAAATCTTATTCCACAGCTCCTTGTTGCTGGCTATTTGCTTTTTGGTACAATTCTTATCTACCGTGCAACTTTCTCCATGCTGGGGAACTGTTTTTGGTTGCGCTTCTCCTTCATTTCCTGCTGGAGGTTCGTGGCGTGTTGTGAGGACATATTTGTTTTGGATGGGGCGATTTGCAAGCTCATTTTCATAAGATGAACCCAGGATTATACTCCTTTTATGGATGCCCAGGATTTGTTTGTTGGTAAACTATTTTGACCTGATTTTGGGTCATTTTTCTTCTTTTTTATATTACAAGACTTTTACATCCATTTTTTTCATCGCGGATGTGCCTCATGATATTGGCGTTTAGTATACTGAAGTGTTTTCAGCTTGTGTGCTCTACGGGGAGTGACATTATTTGGTAAACAGCGTTATTTACAGTTTTATGTGAATTCATACTAAACAACCATTTTTACATCAACGGAAGGTTCGTTGTAGCTGATGCAAAAGATATGCATGACTATCGGGCCTGTGGCGTCTTTTCAAATTGAACAAGGGATATATTTGCAAGGATTATTTTGGATTTTCCTGAAGAATTACTATTTTTGATGTGTTCTGACTGGGGTATCTTTTCGATATTCTGGCAAGAATTACTACACAATTTGGACATTGTCAGGGACACTCTTGTTCTTGTGGGTCCAGGATTTCTAGTACTAGGACAGTGCGCTTTATGGAACAGTATATTTTTGAACATTCTGAGACTTATTCTTTAGTAACTGGACTTTATTTGGATTTTTGTAGTCATCCTTTAAGAACTGTTGTTTGTTTATTTTGAACAGTATAGTGATATAATTTTTTTATATATTGTACAAAGCTGTTTATCTGAATTTGTATTTAATACATTGCTCATATGATAAACATTTTACCAACATCGTTTATGGTTTGGACACTTTGGAAATTATTTTGTACTTGCAATATTTTCTAAGTATTAATCAGCATTGCAATTAAGAAATTTCTTAGTTCTAGTTGACTATCTTTATGTGGTTATTCACTGTTTTACCCTTACTCATTTTTCTATTGTTTATTAGGGGTTTATTAGCAATATAGGGATGAGTGGCCGTTTTTTCATACTCCAGTTTGTATGTTTACCACTTGTGCTATGATTCAAGAAGAAATTTTTTGATGGTTCTAACTTCATTTTGTTTGGGTTCATCAGTTCATATATTTATATTTATTGGCCTTATATATTGTACAACAATTAGCTTTCCCATGATTTGTGTTTTATGACATATCTATAGATTTTGACCTCCTTGTCTTTCATCAGCTTCCTCAGGTTATATTGGGCTTTTCACCCCCCCCCCCCCCATGAGGATATACTAAGTTATACACATGGGTTTATAAAAACTATTTGTCTAACTATATTTATGCCAGTTTTAAGATGCCTACTATTAGATCATGCTGATATCTTTTTATTAATACTTTAATAATGGTGTTATTTTTATTACACCTCTAATTTTGAATTCTTGAATATACCAGGATGTGTGCTTTGGAATTATCTTAGTGTTTCACAACTACCATTATTGTCCTAGTTTTTGTTCTGGACGTGGTCCCTATTATTCTCTAACATTATTTACTTTTTACTGCAGGCCATCATTGTCCAGTTCTTGTCCTTTCATACATTCTGTGGTATACTAGGGTGTGGTGTTGTGATTATTATTGTTTATGATATATTTACATTCTAGCTTCAATATGGATCTAAACAGGATTCTTATTGATCTTTCCTCAGATAGGGATGATCTTGTGGCTTTTGGTATTGGTGAACAACCAAAAGATATGGAACATAACACTATTGATAATTCAGAACAAATTTGTGAGAAATTATTTCTTGATTTGAATAAAAAGATGAAAGCACTGAGATCAAATGTATGGCATCTTAAATTGGTAAAGGCTTATTTAATCAAGGGTATAACTCCAAGGGGCTTAAGGGTGAAAATCCAACCTTTAGTAGCAGTACCTGATGATATGTTGACTAATAAGTGGACATCTATACAGCAGGAATGTTCCAATAGATTTGTGGAAGCATTGTCTAGTTATTACATCAGGATTACTGACCAGGATACACTTAAGGTGTGTCATAGAGGATTGTAATCAATACCGGGATGAAACATTTTGTTCCGGGTCTTTTGTCAAAACTGAGTTCTGATTTGCTCAGTTTTGAAACACAACTGAAGGAAAGAAAGCTGAAAAAATTTTCTAGAGATCAAACAGATTATGAACGTGGCCAACCATTCAAACATACTAAACATGTCAGGTTTGAAGAGAGACACAGAGGTATGAACCCAAATCCCAAACGTAAACATCCTAGATCTATTTTAAAAAGACATGGTAATCTTAGTGATACCACCAATGCTGACACTTCATCTGGCACAGATATTGACTCACAGCAGGCCACGGACTCCCCAACTCCTAAGCGTAACAATTTTGGGACCCCTTTAGGCCATACAAGAGGGGAGGTAGGAAACACAAAAAAAGTCACAAGTTTACACAACCTCATGGAATTATTGACCAACAAGTAAACAATTTTGCATATAACAATGTATGTAATATTTCCAATACTGTTTTAACTGAACAACAGATTGCTTTGTTAAATAAAGGGATGTCTTTTATACCTGGCTTTTCTGTGTCAGAAGATACTTTTGCACAAGACACAATAGCTTTTTGTAGATTAATAAACTTAAGATTGTATTTTCAGGACAACAATGAACAGTGTCAATCTTCTGATAATTTCAGATATCATCCTTCCAGTTTTACTCCACCCATGCATCCTTCTGTGAGCTTATTTCAACATGGGGTCCTCAAAGATCTACATTTTTTCAGCAAATACCACCCCACCTAGGCTTAATAATATCTCTGAGCTGGAATCATTATATCTAGCAGAATTAGTGAACAATAAGGAATTGGTTATTACTAATGCTGACAAAGGAGGGGCAGTTGTTGTTATGAACTAGATTGATTATGATATTGAAGCACATAGACAACTTGATGATGCCAGGTATTATACCAAGATGCCTATAGATCCAACACCCATGTTTAAACATCAAATTGATACTTTTCTTAGTTCAGCACTGGAAAATGGAATTATAACATCTGATACTCTAAGACATTTGACTATTAAGGACCCCATCAGGCAATATATATATTTTTTGCCCAAAATTCACAAGGATCTTTTACATCCACCGGGCAGACCAATTGTGGCTGGGACTGGTTCCTTAACTGAACCTCTATCTGAATTTCTGACGAAATACTTAAAATCTTTATTATCCTGGGTTAGATCCAGAATACAGGATACTATACAATTTCTAGGTATTATCAATGAAATGCAGATTGAGAATGATTGGTGGCTATGCACCCTAGATGTGACTTCGTTATATATGAATATTCCACATTGGGCAGGTTTGGATGCTATTGAGTACTGGCTTCTTAAATCCAACCTATACAAACCTGGTTTTAACACTTTTTTGACAATCTTGACAGAACATGTGCTTACAAAAAAATGTGTTTTTTATAATAAGCAATGTTATCTTCAAATTCAGGGAACAGTTATGGGGGCATCCTTTGCCCCCATTTATGCCGATTTATATATGGCATACATTGAGGATCACATCATTTATGATGCCTCACACAATCTTTATTTACCAGAGATTGATATCTGGCGTAGATATTTGGATGATTGCTGGATGGTGTGGAGAGCAGATATTGAATATTTACATGAGTTTGTTCAATATCAAAATGACAACAAATGGGGATTACATTTTACCATCACTTATAATCAACATCAGATTACTTTTTTGGACATTCTGATAACCAGGAATTCTGATAATACACTAAACACTGAAATATATCGAAAATTTCCTGATTATAACACTTTGCTCCACGCATCCAGCTTTCATCCAAAACACATAGCCAGAAACATCCCTAAATCACAGTTTATTAGGGTAAGACAGAATTGTTCTGACGATGACACCTTTCGACTATACAGCCAGGATTTGACTGACAGGTTTAGGAATAGGGGTTACAGCTCAGGATATGTCTCTACTGCCAGGAATTATGCATCACATTTACCCAGGGATGAACTTCTCAAATATAAATGTAAACAAGTAACTAAATCTAACATCTTACGTCTTACGACTACCTATGGTAGAAACACTAACAAGTTTATTGATATTATCAAAAATAATTGGAATATTCTTTCAGCGGATCCTATTTTGTCTTCCATCATAGCTCCAACTTGCTCCTTTTCTTTCAGGAAGGGCAAGAATTTGGGAACTTATTTTAATAATTATAAGCACCATTCTGACTCCATGCATTTACAGTTGGCACAGACTACTATTACTGGTGATAAGTTGGTTGGCTGTATGCCTTGTGGCCATTGTAACAATTGTAAATATGTACTGAGAACCAAACAATTTTCCAGTAATAATAGCAATGTATTGTATTTGATATTAACTTTTTTGCCAATTGTAACTCTGATTGGATTGTCTACATGGCCTGCTGTAGTTGTCATGCTTTTTATGTCGGTCAAACTTCCAGACCCTTTAGGTTAAGGGTCTCGGAACATTTGAGTGATATTAAATGTAAAAGAACCAGTAATGCACTTTATAAACACACACTTAAACACAATACAGCCAAATTTCATTTTTTGATCATTGATAAAATTATTGGTGATCGTTCCCAGAAATCTGGTTGGCATAATAAATTAAATATTAAGGAGAAAAAATGGATTGTTAAACTGGGTGGTCTTTTTTATCCTGGACTAAATGAACATCTGTGAATAATAATGAATATTTATAAATTGTTGTATTAATATTTATGAGCTGTCCAATCACTTTTTGTTTTCAATTAATTATAAGGTATATTTGGCTTCAGTTGTCTTTTACAACATTACACTGATGAAGGCTAGGTGAAAATCCAAGCCGAAACCGGTCTGTTTTTGAAGTTACTATTCAATAAATCTTATTCCACAGCTCCTTGTTGCTGGCTATTTGCTTTTTGGTACAATTCTTATCTGCCGTGCAACTTTCTCCATGCAGGGGAACTGTTTTTGGTTGCGCTATGTAATTGGCACAATCTCAGTGGAAGAATCCCTGATGAAGACTGGGGATCATGTGGATTCATTTCCACAAGGATAGTAGAATCAACTGACATCCTGAGGGGCAGCGGAGTTTATTCTACAGGCAAAATGCATACCAACCCTATGGACACAAATGAGCATGTGCAAAGAAAAAAGACAACCAAATTCAGAAAGATGGCACCACTACTGGTAAGCTCACCCCTCACACCCATGGAATGAATGAGATGTAAGGCTCATGACAAGGAGGAATTAATCAGTGGGGCTTGGAAAGGTAAGCACAATGGCCAGTGGATGATTCTTCAAAAGAAAATGAAGGGACCTGAATGGATCTCCAGAATGAGAACCAATGTATTACTTACAATGTGTTATAAGGTTTGAAAATAAGATCAAGTGTAACAGCAAGACATTTTTTTCCAAACAGCAGCTGCTACAGCAATACTGACACAGAAGGCTTACACTCTATTGACTAGTCAGGCACTGCTTAGGCACCTTCTTGCCATCTCTGTCTTTTGCAAAAAAAAAGATAAGTGGTTTCTTAAGACACAACAAGGTTAACAGAGCTGCATACTAACATAAGCAGAATAGAGAGAAAGTTCTCCTTTAGGTTGGAAAAGTTTGAAGGAAAATGGCAACTAAATATGCTAGTTAAGCTTGGCTGCTGTAGATACTTCAGACAGAAAGGAAGGCTTAACATAAAAAGAATGCAGTCTTTATGGAAAGCCAAGCAATTTGAATGAGGTGCAAAACACTGAACCCCCACAACAAACAAAAAAGCAGAAGTAACCAACATTAAACAAGGGCTTTCTAAGACAGGAATCAGAGTTCTGCACAGGGAACTAGCTCTAGAGAAGAGGGAGTCAGATTTAAGTTCTTAGGTGTTTACTAGGCTAATGACCACAAGAGCCTTTTTAAGCCTAGCCGTGCATCCTAAATCTCTGACAAGTTCTGATACCCTTGAAAAGTGTAAGAAGGAGCTTGGGAGATGCAACATTTACAGGATTAGATTTACATTTTTAACAAAAGCACAATGGCCAAAGAAGCAAATGGATCATTAAATGAAGAACTTGGTTGGAATTACTTTCTGGAAAACCCTTAAGGATGTTTGGAGAAGATAGAGTTGTACCATCCAGCTAACTATGGAAAATGGTAATAGCTAGCAAGTGGGTATTAACAATGGAAAAAGTGAGGCAACATTCATAAAGAAAAGATGGCCCAAAATCAAATCTGAGAGAGTTTTTTGAGGGAAATGGTATTTATAAAAGGTCCAGAAGGTAAACACTTTCATTTACCTGAATCAAGTCTTCTGGACAAAGAACTTCTGAGATGCCTTAAAGACAGAAATGGCTTCATCAAAAGGACAAAGGAGAAAGAACCAAACTGGAAGCAAATAAAATAGCATAAGCACTTTCATTTACTGAATATACGTAAACTTCATCAGACAAACAGATACAAAAAATTCATGCTTAAATAGGAAACAAGTAATGATATAATTTCCTACATCCATTAAATACATCAAGACTCATGCAGCCAAAAATTAAAAAATAAAAAAAACAATATTTTTTATATATATACTTATGTTTCATATAACCAACAAAAACCCTCCACAAGCAATACATATATAAATATATATGGATAAATTTATGTATATACATAAATGTATCTCTAAACACAACTATCCATCCAAATATATGAAAATTGTACAAAATAAAATGAATCAATACATCTAAATAAATAAATAACTGCTGGGTCATCACTATCTAAGTTGTGCCCTCAATTTTAAAATACTCATCATAGAGATGGTGTCATTAAGGCAGGCGACACATAAGCATTTAATTTCAATTGCCATAAAAGTTATTTTTCTTCTAGTTGCAAAGAAACCGGACCCCCCCCCCCCTATTATTATCAAACACGTTGTCTATTATTAAAAACTGGAAATCATGTTCTGGGAAGGATAAAACATGCCTAGCTAGGGCATTATTAGTATTCTCTCTTGTAATGGCATAAGAATGCTCATAAATCCAATTCTTAAGGGGTCTATCCGTCTTGCCAACATAGAAAGAAGAACATTTAGAACACAATGCCAAATAAACAACCCCTCTTGTATTACAATTATATTTGTCCTGCAAAAAATATTTCTTCCCATTAATAGTGAAATAATTAGTCACTAAAACAAGTCTACACCAATGACAAAACCCACATTTGAACATTCCACAGTGAGGACGGTAACATTTATTATTACCCCTTTCAAGGATAGATTTAAGGTTTCTCCCTTTACGGAATGTCATGAGTGGGTACTCTCCAACATGTTTTCTTAAGAGACTGTCCTCTAAAAATAAAAAACAATTTTTATTAATAATAAATTTTAAAGACAATGCGTCCTTTGAAAAAGTGGTAATAAAACTTAATTTCCCGAAATCGCTTTTCGCATTGTCTGTCTGTTGAATAGTAGAACAGGATAAATTGGGAGTATTAGGAACATCAATAACAGAAATAGATCCACCATCTTCAGATGAAACATTAAAATTAAGAATTGGTTTCAAAAAGCCATGCATTCTTTTGTAAGATACTTCATTTATAAGTTCCTTAATTAAATTGCTAGGGTACCCACGCTTTCTGAACATATCACTCAACAAAGAACATTCATTCACAAAATCCTTATCTAAAGTTATTATTCTAGCTGCCCTAACAAGCTGTCCTTTAATAATGCCCCTTTTTTGATGAAATGGGTGGCAGCTAGAGAAGTGAAGAAAAGAATTTGAATATGTGGGTTTCCTAAAAATCCTAGATGTAAATGTATGTAGATCATGATTTTTAGATAAAAACACATCTAAAAAAGAAATAGCATTCTCATGGAAGTCCCATGTAAACTTTAAGAAACTAGTAGTCCCTTAATGAAATGAATGGAGCCTATCGTAATGTTAAGAGCTTCATTAATGATTTATTCATAGAGGGGCGCATTGATATTGATTTATTCAATTTCCTCATGACTGAACATCCGACTACCCCCATTTTATTTGGACTGCCTAAAATTCATAATAATTTGGAGAAACCCCCTTTTCGTCCGATTATTGATGGAAGGCAGTCAATCACTTACGGATGCGGTAGATTTGTTGATCTTAAATTGAAGGATTTTTTAAAACATCAGAAACAAATTTGCAAAGATTCTTGGGCTTTTTTAGAAACTCTCAACAGCTTTGGTTTCAATGGTAGTTTAAATTTCCTTACCATAGATGTGTGTGATTTATATACTTGCATACCAGAAGACTTGGGTTGTGAATGGGTTAGGGATTTTTTATTAGATCAAAAACTTGATGGTGACCAGATTGATTTGGTTATTTACCTACTAGATTTAGTTTTAAAGAATAATTATTTTATATTTAACTCTGAATATTACTTACAATGTACGGGTGTTGCCATGGGTTCCCTTTGTGGGGGAATCTTTGCAAATACCGTTATGGCATTTTGGGAAAAGCAATGCTTATTTAAGGATCATGTTTTCCAAAATATGGCTGCATGGTACAACCGATACCTGGATGATATTTTCATCCTTTGGAAGGGTGATAGGTCTTCAGCTGCTCTTTTTGTAGATACCATTAGTGAGTCTACTAGTTTCTTAAAGTTTACATGGGACTTCCATGAGAATGCTATTTCTTTTTTAGATGTGTTTTTATCTAAAAATCGTGATCTACATACATTTACATCTAGGATTTTTAGGAAACCCACATATTCAAATTCTTTTCTTCACTTCTCTAGCTGCCACCCATTTCATCAAAAAAGGGGCATTATTAAAGGACAGCTTGTTAGGGCAGCTAGAATGATAACTTTAGATAAGGATTTTGTGAATGAATGTTCTTTGTTGAGTGATATGTTCAGAAAGCATGGGTATCCTAGCAATTTAATTGAGGAACTTATAAATGAAGTATCTTACAAAAGAACGCATGGCTTTTTGAAACCGATTCTTAATTTTAATGTTTCATCTGAAGACGGTGGATCTATTTCTGTTATTTATGTTCCTAATACTCCCCATTTATCCTGTTCTACTATTCAACAGACAGACAATGTGAAAAGCGATTTCGGGAAATTAAGTTTTATTACCACTTTTTCAAAGGACGCATTGTCTTTAAAATTTATTATTAATAAAAATTGTTTTTTATTTTTAGAGGACAGTCTCAAGAAAACATGTTGGAGAGTACCCACTCGTGACATTCCGTAAAGGGAGAAACCTTAAATCTATCCTTGAAAGGGGTAATAATAAATGTTACCGTCCTCACTGTGGAATGTTCAAGTGTGGGTTTTGTCATTGGTGTAGACTTGTTTTAGTGACTAATTATTTCACTATTAATGGGAAGAAATATTTTTTACAGGACAAATATAATTGTAATACAAGAGGGGTTGTTTATTTGGCATTGTGTTCTAAATGTTCTTCTTTCTATGTTGGCAAGACGGATAGGCCCCTTAAGAATCGGATTTATGAGCATTCTTATGCCATTACAAGAGAGAATACTAATAATGCCCTAGCTAGGCATGTTTTATCCTTCCCAGAACATGATTTCCAGTTTTTAATAATAGACAAAGTGTTTGATAATAATAGGGGTGGGGGGGGGGTCCGGTTTCTTTGCAACTAGAAGAAAAAGAACTTTTATGGCAATTGAAATTAAATGCTTGTGTGCCGCTTGGCCTTAATGACACCATCGCTATGATGAGTATTTTAAAATTGAGGGCACAACTTAGATAGTGATGACCCAGCAGTTATTTATTTATTTAGATGTATTGATTCATTTTATTTTGTACAATTTTCATATATTTGGATGGATAGTTGTGTTTAGAGATACATTTATGTATATACATAAATTTATCCATATATATTTATATATGTATTGCTTGTGGAGAGTTTTTGTTAGTTACATGAAACATAAGTATATATATAAAAAATATTGTTTTTTTTTATTTTTTAATTTCTGTCTGCATGAGTCTTGATATATTTAATGGATGTAGGAAATGATGTCATTACTTGTTTCCTATTTAAGCATGAATTTTTTGTATCTGTTTGTCTGAAGAAGTTTACGTATATTCAGTAAACGAAAGCACTTAGGCTATTTTATTTGCTTCCAGTGTGGTTCTTTCTCCTTTGTTGTTTTACAGTGTGTGTTTTTGTTTCTTTGATTTTGCTTCATCAAAAGGACAAACAACCCTGGGTGGGTATCAATGGAAACACTGAATCCAAACAGTGAGGTACATACTATGAAGTCAAGAAAGTGGAGGAAAAAGAAGTGTGAGAAAATCAACATAACACCAGAAAAAAGTAAAAACTTTTAATAACGTAGCGCTTTCATCCAAAACAATTCAGGGACTTCGTCAGAGTTAAACAGCAACTTCCTCCATGTTGTTAATATACCTGAATCTCCTCAATCAAAATCAACCATTAATTAAAAAACTGTGAAAAGGCCAATGAGTTTAACAGCTACATTGCAACACTTGTTCAACCACTATCAAAATACATAACAAATACAGTCAATACATACTGACCATTAAAACAATGCCTCTACTTACATGGCATTTAAAAAAAAAATCATTGGTTGCAACCTTAAGTGTAAATACGCATAAACATGGCCCCTGCTGTTGGTCGTCATTTGTTGTGGGTTTACATTTGGCCAGTTTGCTAATTTCTCTGACCTCCAGACTTGCACTTTTTCTAAAAAATTATCCTGTTCAGTTGTTAAAGGGTAAACATCCTCCACAGCTGACCTGGTGATGTATTTCCATTACAAGTATATTGAAACAAAAGGCAGCATGTTTATGATACGAACATTTATACCTTTGAATTCATATATTTATATATATAGATATATATATATATATATATATATATATATATATATATATATATAAATATATATATATATATATATATATATATATATATATATATATATATATATAAATATACTAGCTGTATCCGGCTACGTGTTGCTTTGGCTCAGTCTGGTTAAATGGAAAAGAAAGAAAAGAGAAAGCGCATGTTTCTAATATGTTTAATTTCACAATGCTTGTGGGTATACAATATTTTTTGTTGTTCCATTGTCTGAGCAGATATAGAGATTGTCTGGTTTGCCGACTCTAGAACATGCAACATATAATTGTCCATGTGAGAAGCAATCCGTGTGAAGATCTAAACTGCACAATTCTAAAGATTGGCCCTGAGCTTTGTTGATTGTGATTGCAAACGCCAATCGAATTGGGAATTGCAATCTCTTAAATTGAAGTGGCATATCCGTTGGAATCATAGGAATGCGAGGAATGAGGGCATCTTCAGCTTTGAAAGGTCCTGTCAAGATTGTTGCTTCTATGACGTTGCTCATTAATTTTTTTACTGCAAGCCGCATGCCGTTGCAAAGTTTTGGCTGGCTGATATTTCGCAACATGATAATTGGCACGCCGATTTTCAATTGCAGTATGTGCGGTGGCATCCCTGGCAGATCAAGTGAATTCAAAAATTCTGTTGGATAACTAAATGCTTCATCTGCTTCCACAACAGTGTCGACGGACTTGTATGTGACTGCCTCGCTTTGAATGTTAGACTGAATAATATTGTTAAGTTCGTAGACGTCTTTGTTCTTGGCCGCAAGAATAGCTCGTTCAGTCAGCCAATTGTGATTCTTATAATTGGTTTGAATATTGGGAAATACTTTTTCAACCAATTCTTCTTTTGACGTCACTAAATTGCAGAAGTTATGAGGCAATGAAATTCGTCCTGAGGTCAGATCAACCGGCACCTTTCCGTTCCCAATTTCCAGCAACTGATGTGAGAATATCTCAGCTGATCGATCATTTTGCAGCTGGACACGCATATTTGTAGTTAATTTTAACATCTTTACATGTCGCCACAAAGTAGAGTATTTCAGGCAAGCATTTATTTCATCCGCTGGTGTCGATCGAGGAGAACGAAGCAGATCTGAAGCTGCAGAACGCGATCGCCGTGCTCGTAACCGTGCATCCTCAAGTTTGGCTGCACGTCGCTCTGCCGCTTCCTTGGCACATATTTGAGCCATTCTTTGTCTGTTTCACTTGTTCACTGATGCCCGTTCTTCCTCAGTTTGATTTGCAATTACTCATCGCACTGCTTCCACTCCGCGAGTACAACGACCTAACTTTGATCTTCTGCGAGGCATTATTTGGATGAACTAAAGCAGATCGATTGCACTGAAAAAGAAGTAAGAAAGTTATAACAAACACATATAAAATTGCATATTTTTATACAAATATATAGAATCCATAGTAGGTATATAAAAAGACGCGCGTATTCGAATGCAACGTGTGACATCTATATAATAGTAGGCATATAAAAACACGCGCGTATTCGAATGCAACATTGTGTGAAAATTTCAAAGCAATCGGTGAAGAACTTTCGGAGATTTAAGAATTTGAACAAACAAACATTTATTATTTTTATTTGTATAGATATATATATATATATATGTATATAATAGATATACATTATATACATTTATACAGTACATACGTACAAATATATATATATATACACATGCATGTGCCTGCATATATATATATATATATATATATATATATATATATATACACACATATACAGACACATGTGGGCACACACACATACACACACACACACACACACTCACACTTGATTTTTTTATGTATTTCTTATGTATTTTTGATGGTGGTTTAATGAATGTTACAGTGAAGCTGTTAAACCCATCAGTCTTTTCACAGTTCTTCTGCATTCTTAATTAATGGTTGATTTTGATTGTGGGGTTTCAAATATACTCACATCATGAAGGAAGTTACTGCTTAACACTTAAGAAGTTCCTGAATTGTTTTGGACAAAAGCACCAAGTTAATATGAGTTAATTTACGTTTGTAGTGTTTGTTTTTTCTTGTTTTTCCAGAAAATCGGCATGCTTGGAGGAATAATCATGTAGCCTGCTACTGTTGCCTTCATCAGTTCCATAAGCCAAGACTATTAAGCCCAAATTGTGTGCAAGAATGTAGCTATGAGAACATCTTGCAGTGCATTTACTCTTGCCAGAAGCCTGACAATGAAAAGAATTAGAGGTGCAAAGTACACAAAAGACCTTGTTGCCAGTGATGTACAAGTTATCCCTGCAGACTCTTTGCTTAAAGGAAAGAAGTCTCTGCATTCCTTTAGAAGCAATAAAGTAGCTGTATCTTTTGTCCACTGTCATGGCCAGTGGCAATTCTTTGACATTCTGGAACATTTTGTATTAGTATATATTTAAATGATGAGGATGAAGTTATGCAGCAAACACCACTGAATGGTTGTGCTTCATGTCACTAGGATGTGGATAGGGCCGAAGGTGGTTGTGCTATGAAACTTGTCTGTGTGGCACTTCCCTGCTAATGCAGCACAATTCCAGCCATTTAAATGTGGGCATTTGACCCATTTTAACGTTTCTGTGTGGAGACTAGCCATTCCTGCAGCCAGGCAGCCTAAATTAATTCTGGGTATTGATGGGAACTTGTCTGTGTGACATTTCTCTGCTACAAGCAGGCACCTTTCCAGTCCTTTAAATGTGGACATCTGGCCCATTTGTACATTTGTGCTGAAGTTAACCATTATTGTAGATAGGGAACCATAAATTCATGCTGGGTAATAATATGAATGATTGTTTTCCACAGACAGACAGTCTATCTTTATCATTATATGGGTGCTGTGGCTAAGCATCTTGAGGGCCCTCAACCACAAGCACAATATAAACCTACAAACCTATACACAGCTTGCAATTCCCTGATCTGGCTTCAAATGTAACAAGCATCTTGCTGCAGTTAGAATGTCACCCAAGAGGTACTGCAGCCCTGCCTGTGCCCTTTAATACCCTGTGCCCAGGGCAGCACTGCAGCCCTGACTTGTGACCTTTAACAACTTGTGACCAGGGCAATCACTGGCTTTGTCCCCCTGTGCTTCTGAATCTGTGACACTATGGACTTATGCTACTGTACTAGCATGTTAGGAAAAGCAGCACATCAACATTTTTGGGCAGACTGGGAGTATTTGACTAATGTCATTGAGAGACGTCCACAACTACACTCATGTAATGTTTTCATATTGCTATTTTTTGCATTCCATTCCCGTGTCCATAATGAACTGAAAAAATGGCCATGATTCCTCATTAAAATAGCGTCTACATACCTGGCCTATTCAAAGTAAGCAGTCATGAACAGAGTGCTTCTCTATATATACATCATAAATTGCACAGGACTTGTTCACACACATACCAGCAGTACACAATTCAGTGCATTCCTAATGAAATCTGTTTAAGTGTATAATGCAGCTGTTTCTGCTACATACATATGTTAATCATCCTGGGAAATGAAGAAAGGTCAAATAGCAGGATTCTGAACTAGTACTGACACAGATCTTATACAGAGATAGAAAAGTACATTTACGGAACTACACTCACCATAAACGTAGATGATCAAATATAGACGTAGGACAACTAGCCCCAGGACATATATTAGTCTTTCTCTTCTTTTCAGGTGTCAGATGTCCCTAAGAGTGCATGTGCAGGTGTAACTTCAAGCGATGTCCCTAAGAGTGCATGTGCAGGTGTAACTTCAAGCCATAGCCACTGGGGAATTAAGTTATAAATCAGACTGTACTGTATATTTGTTACTTTGGTCCAGTCTGGAGGCCCAAAATGTGGCCAACAGACTATATCAACAAATTTTCATGGACAGAACAAAAAAAAAAAAAAAAAAAAAGGAGGAGGAAAAGACAGAAAGGGGAAGAAAGAGCAAGCTCACAAAAAGTGTATTAAGTAGAAACATTGCAAAATATATTAAGAGTAACAGCCATGTTACAAGTAACTATGTCAAGATTAGCAACACAAACTGTATGTAAAATAACACACTAAAAGTTCAGAAACAAATGAAACATGACACATCACAATGCCTACTACTTAACAGAGATTAATAAACTATTTTTGCATGCAACACTATGTGGAGGGTAGATAGAGGCTGAGACCCTATCCTGTATCAATGATCTTGCATTCAAATATCTATTGCTTAAGGGACGTTTCTGCAGGAATCAATCTGTCTGAAAATGTGTCCAACAGTACACTCTGTACATAAATTAAGTTGAAGGTATACAACATCTCCTGATGACAGCAGCAGCAAATTCTACATTGCTCCTAGAATGCACACCAATTTTGTAATGTTTGTAAAGGTGTGATAGGAACTCCAAGAAACACTGGCACTGATGTATTCAGGTTCAATGCGGTTCTCGTTCAGCATTTTTTATTTGTCTATCAATAGTTGTAGAATGCCTGCCCTCAGGATCGGATTGCCAGCTGAGATAGCTAAACAAATGGCCATCATATTCTTGCAGCTGATGCCTTCAGCCCATTGTGATGACTAACTTAAAAAGAGATAATGTACTGCTCAAGCAAAGTCAGAGGCAAATATTTTCATCTTATGGCTGGGATATGATGGGAGAAACAGACAGATACTGGATGTTTCAAATTCTGAGTATTACTGAACAAATCCCATGATATGGGCTGGGAAGAGGGCAACGACAAAGCCCAAAGACTGGAAGCTCAGATTCCCAAAAGACTGTGCTACAATAATGTATCTTCATCATGGGTAGTCAGCCACAGGCCATCATAAGAAATGAGGACATGCAAGGTTAGCCTATTAAAGCTTCAGAAGGAATTCTAGCAAGTGTTAAAAAGTAAGGTGTCCAAAACATGTCCCAGAAGTGTCTTGGTATGTAAAGGACCTCATGTTGATTTCTCCAACTGCAAGTAAACAGAACACTGCAGACTTTGGGAAGAGAACTGCTGAATACTGCAGTGAGATGGTTTAAATCAAGCAAGCAACCAACCAGGTATGGATAGATGTAAATGCCTGTACCCATTGGGTAAGCAAAGACAAGAGACAGGCTTTTGGTGAATATCCTGGATGCAAAAGAATTGCAAGCTGGGGCAGACTTCCACTCAGCATGATCTGAGGTTGGCCTTGTTCCACCAAATCTTCCTCAGCAACCTGTAATTAATTTTGTAATATATAGTGAGTAACATTAAAAAGTGGCACCTTTGTCCATATATTAACATAAAGAATATGTATAACATGGTCTGATTTTTTAAAAAGCAGTGCAGTCAGAAACTGATCTCAAGCAAATGGTCTCCATATTACTTGTTTCAAGGCACCAAATATTAAATGGTACCAGAAATAAAAGGTTCACTATTATCAGAAATAAAAAAGGCTCTCCATGTGCTACACAGAGTGTGAGGTGTCAGTGGTGAATAAAGTGACATCTTCCATGTACAAGGCAGAAGTGCATCAGATCAGAAGTACAAAAATTGTTCAGGTAATAAAGAGAGCATATGATATCAGATGTACTTAAAAACAAGCTATCCAGTCTTTTATTTGAGAAATGATTCAACTGCTTCCACCTGACAACTTCTCTCCACAGGGTAATTAATCTGAAACTTAAAGCCATGGATATAAAATTTTAATTTGTTCATGACTTTAAACAGAATCTGCACAAAACATTAAAAGGTACAGTATATTATCTTTCTGCATGTCACAGACAAAGAAAGGTTCAAGTTTATAATGGATGTAAGTCTTGAGAAAGAAAGTATATAGTAGAGCTGAGATAAAAAGTTTCAGGGCTGTTTTTATTAAAAATCCCATTATCTTATGTCTAATACAATAAGATAACAGTAGAACTCATCCATATCCTGGTAACTACTAGCTCTAAAACATTTTATCTCAGCACTACAATATGCAATTAATTAGAACACATACTCATAAAAAGTCTATTAATGCTTCTGAAGTGCTGAGCTAAAAACTGTGAATTTGATGTTTCACAATGCATGCAGGACAGAACAGGTGTGGTATAAGAAATAATAAGGCCAATGGTATATTATTAAAATCAGGCCCATAGTGTTTTTTTAGACAATGTTGATCTAGCAGTTTCAAACCATGCATACATTAACATGGCACAGCTCAGTGCTAGAAGCCTAAACAAAAAGTTGCTCAACATCAAGGTCTTCTAAACAACAACAAACATAGACACTGTAACTACTGAAACATGGTTCAGTGCAGAGACAAACCTCCTTTTACAGCCTTCAAACTAGCTTTGACCTCTACCAAGGGTAGTTGTGACTCTAGTGGTGGTGGTGTCTGTTTTTATTAAAAATCCCATTACCCCACCTCTAATCAGTAAGATGACAACAGAATATATCCATATCCTGGTAACTACCAGCAAATCCAACTTCCATAGCATGGCTAATTATAGACAACTTCCTCCAGAAAGCCTGCAGTTCGTGAAACTTACCTCAACTAATCCAAATCCCAAGCTATTGAGCCTAACACAATAATACTGTGTGATTTCTCCTATTTGTCTATAAACTGGCTGACATACATCACAAATAAATTTGCACAATGGTTTCTGGCCTTCGGCAACACCAACTCTATTGATCAATTAATGTCCTCCCTACTAGGGGCTCAAGCAGACAAGATCTGATTCTTGGAAGTATGACACTACTGTGTGTCATACCTGCAGCTATCCCTCTTTGGTCAACTCTGACCACAATGCCATAGCATTTTCCATAAGACTCCAGTCTACGATGTGCACATATCCCATTGTCTTTAGAGCAATCTCCAAAGATAACTTCCTAGCACTAGCTTCTAACCTAAGGATATTTAAAAGCTCCCTACCCCATGATGACTCCCATAACTAAAATGGTTGCTTATATCACAGATCTGCATTCCTACCTGAACTGCTGCACCGAAGGGTCTGTCCCCATTTTGCATAAATACAATGCAAATTAAAAAAAAAATAAAAACTTTGGTGTAACTCCAACAATAGATTCTACAGTAAGAAATAAAATTTCCTAGCCCTAAAAAATAAATTCAATTCCTCTTGTTCCAAAATCAATTACAAAAGTGCAAATAAAGAAATATTGCAAAAGATCAAGAATTGCAAAGTGAAATATGAATTAAGTACTGATACCATATCCAAAGATAACTATAAAGCCTTACTTAATTATGTCAGGAACGTCAGAAACAATACCCAGCACTGCACTGAACTGATATCAAATGACAATACTCACTCTGATGCAAAGGATACTGCAAACGTACTATTAGACAAATTTAGCTCAACCTTCTCCCCTCTGTCCTTTCCATGTCCCCCTCCCCCATAACATCCAGCCAACACCTCTCTCTATCATTACCTCATAAATAAAATATTTCTACAAAACCAGAAACACTAGCTCTATGGGTCAAGTAAACATACTAGTCTGTTTCCTTTTTAGTATGAAACATTATCTCACAGACTTTCTTTTAAATTTATTCATCTTTAAATTTCTCCACTGGTTATATACTTGAAGCTTGGAGAACAGCTGTTTTTGTCCCCTTCTACAAGGGTGGCCCAATCACTGAGCCTGGGAACCATAGGCTGATCATTTTTATCAGCCTCATTTTAAGGTAATAGAAAGTATCATCATGGAGATTGGCAGCTTACAGCTCTTTGAACCAAAACAAGTTGGTTTTGTGAAGGGTAGATCCTACCTATTTACCCAGTCTGACTTTTTTGAAAGGTAGATCCTGCCTATTTACTCAGTCTGACTTTTTAGAAAAAGTCGCAAAAGTACTAGATGAAGGCAAATTGATGCATGCCATCTAAGTAGATTTGACAAGGGTTTTGATACCACAGTGTGACGTTCTTGATAAACTGGCACACTTAAATATATACCCTTATGTTATTCATTAGACAGTATACTGGTTAACAGACAGAACCAATTCAATCAGTATTGGTGGCACACTTTCCTCAAAAAGGCTTGCCACTACTGGTGGCCCAAGGGCTACGTACTAGGACCAAAACAATTTGGCATCTACTTTACTGACAACAAAACTGATGTCTTTGCATTTCTCCCCGGGACTCCGCTGAAAACAGGCTCTGTGGAACCTAGTCGGACTTTCCCGGTCAACAAATGATAAATAAAAATAAAAATGTCAAGAGCAGCAACTCTGCATGTGTCTGCAAACTTGGGCTTGTCATTAGCACTCAAGATGACACCCATATCCTCCAAAGGGGCCTTACTAAAACAAATTTCTGGAGTCAGGAATACAGGATAAAGCTTTAAGCAAAAAAACACACACACACACACACACACACACACACATATATATATATATATATATATATATATATATATATATATATATATATTGCACTGCACCCTTTGGGAAACAAAAAGAACCTACACCTACCACAAAGAGAACTGTGTCAACACATATACTGTTCTTATGGACCTGGGCATGTTTATGGACAGCAAACACTCCAACTACTAAGTACAAACTGTCATCATTAAGAAATTCTTCTACCTAACTCAACTAATTACTAAAGGGACATCTGTCAGGTGCAAGGAAGTTACTGCCCCACTCTTCTTCTACCTTATCATGCTCACATTAGAGTCCTCTTTAGCCTGCAAACTAGGAATATTGTCCAACTGCAAAAAATTAAATGTTTCTTCACAAAAAGAAAAAAGTCACAGGTATGTGCTCCCTAAACTACAGAGAGTATCTAAATGCTCTATAACTCTCTCTTTTGTCTGCTATACACTATTGCATGACACTCTCTTTCTGGCTTAAAAGGCTGCAAATGATCCTGTCCTGCTTGACCTCTTACATGTTCATAAAACTGGAAATACTATAAATACCCACTTTAAGAATCTAAAAATTACATCATAATATAAACCAAACCTGCTGTCAGGATAGATACCACTAAAGAATAGCCAACCTTTGGAATAATCTCACACTCCATAGCCAGCAAAGTAACTCCCTCAGTCTCTTTACCAATGTAAATGAATAAATGAGTAACTGGCAATTTATCCAAGGTGTAGCCCTTCAGTCTGGTACACAACCATAACATTTAAAATGAAGTAAAATAACTTATGTGCACAGACTGGCTTGTGAGATACAAAAGCTGAAAAAGAAAACAGTCATGAATGATATGGCAAAAATGAGGCAGGTATAGTACAGCTGAAGCCTTGTGGTGAAGGTGTGACTTTAAGAATGCTGAAATATCCTGCTACTAATCAAGTCTGTTGGAGTTGTAGCAAAAGACATAATTTTGTGAATTAGCATAAAATGAAATAAATGATTTGCACTAGTACAGCCTGCATAAATCAGAGGAAATCCAAGAAAAAGGGTTATTTCTGGGAATGATCTATTCTAATACACAAGATAAAGCTACAAAAAAAAAAAAAAACAAACTGAGTAAAAAAATCTCGGCAGAAATTTTCAAAATTAATAATCAAAGTTTGCACTACAGCAGAGTGCAGTTTTCTTTTCAAGCATTTGAAGTAGTGGGTGTACAACAGTGCAAACTGAAGCATTAAGTAAAAGCAAGGGAACACAAAGTGCTTAAAGGTGAATATAAAAATAAAAAACTGCATATGATTCCACTCCAGATAGATAATTCTTCCCTAAACTGTATTACTGACTTGCCAAAAGTTTGGCAATGTAAAAAGGAGTTCAACTTAGTGTAGAAAATGCAATAATGTACTTCATGAACACTAACATTTACTTGATTTGAGAACATTCCTAGGAATTAGAGATATTCAGGAAAATGTACTATGAAGTCTACAATGCACACTCAAAGGAAATTAGGTGTAATTCATAAATATAGCATAATAGTAGGTCAACAACACATTTACTGTTATGAAGCCAGACAAAATTACTCATATCTGTACAACTCTACAAAGCGTACAAAAAGTTATAAAAAGAATGTCCTATCCATTTTGTAAAACTGAAGTAATCTCATATGTAATACCAGGAGCAAAGTATATTTCTGCGTTTATTGTAAATCAGAAAAGTTGTCAAATAAAGCATCATGAACAATGTTCCAAGGAGGGTACTGCAGATTTCAAAGACAACCATTTTGCATTTTGTCAGAATCCAAAGGGTTTCAGAGAGCTGTTGCATAAACAATTGAAAGGTATAATGCAGTTAACAAAAGTAATGGTATACTATTATGAGGTCAAAACAAACAGCAACAAATGTAAGAATAAGGCCCAGATTCAAGAATACCTACACTAAGCATAACTCACATGTTCTTCCTCCTAATAGTTTTCCTACTGATTTTCTTGCTGTCTTAAATATTGAAGGTGACGCATAAAGGTTACCACAAAGTACAGACTATGTATATACTTACTATAATCTTTCTGAGTGAATAGACAGTGCAAAATGTGGTAAGGATGTTCTTGACTGAGATCATGTACACTTAGTGTAAGCA
This sequence comes from Protopterus annectens, assembly GCF_019279795.1. Taxonomy (NCBI): domain Eukaryota; kingdom Metazoa; phylum Chordata; order Ceratodontiformes; family Protopteridae; genus Protopterus; species Protopterus annectens. Next base: position 752,162,418 of record NC_056735.1, on the reverse strand, counting down.
TTCATAAATCCAGCCCTTGGATATTGAAAAGGATGAGATAGAATAACTTCAAGCTTTACAAGAATGACTGCAAAAATTAAATGTATGTATCTACCATGACTATAGATCTGTACTAGGGGTTATCCACTGTGACATCTAGGATTAAGGCCATAGTCATTAAAACTACTCAGCTATCCAAAACTCTCTCGGGCTGTTAAATATCTTATCCTGAGCCATAATATACTGCAAAGATTTTCATCTCCAGATCTGATATTAGCTAAACTAAGGAGGAAGATATGCAAAACCATCAAGTCAAAGTAGTGAAAATGGCCAAGGTCATTACTAACAATGGACCAACTTTTACAGATTTAGTATTAGATAAGTGTGTAACTTTTATACCTTGTAAGATTGGATTTATCTTCAGTAACACAGGAGAAAGAGTCAAAAAACTCTTCCTTCTAGTTGGACCCCAAGAGGAGATTACCCCATGATAATGGTAGCCCCCAAAGGAGATCACAATCTGGACACAAGATCTAGTTTGTAATGTTATATAAAAGCATTCAGAGAAGATTATCAAGCCAGTGTACAAACAGCATCAAGGGCCATATTTCCGAAAAGGAGCACTATGTATCTAAGGCTCAAGTAGAAAGCAACTCGGTACCTTGAGACAATGGCTTACTATATTTAAAGTAACACAATTTTATACAAATCAGTCAGCCAGCAGTTGTAACTATGCATAATGGTAGGATTATTTAAAATAGAATCACTAACTTTGTCAAAAGTAAAACAAAGCAGATCAATAGAAAATATAATTTAGAAGTTCTTCAGGATGAAATGATGGCAAGCAAACTAAATCTCAGTAGTAAACTCTTAATTCTACTGTACTAACTGGATCATATTAAACTTGATTAAATCTTTCTACATTAATGTTAGTCCCATAAAGACACCGGATCTCACAGAGTAATCCTTAAAAAGGGTGCATCTCAGGAAGGCCTTGTATACTTTCAGTGATCGTAAAGAACTGGAATCTTTGCTTTGGTGAAAGTCAGAGATGACAACCCAATACACTTTGGATTTAGTCCACATTGAGAATCAAGAAATTTTGTCCCAGTAAGTTTTCTTCATGCAGGGTTTGAAAGAGGATAGTATACTGAACACACTAGTTGAAAAGGAAGGATTACTAGCAGCTACCGTAAAGGGAGAACCCACGTGGTGAGTATGAGGGAGCAGATGTCCAGATGAGATCTGCCAGATGGACCATTCAGCAGCATTTTTGTGGACTGACGAATAAGGGCTTTTCCTAAAAATTGGTCAGAAGAAGAGATAGTCAGATCTGCCAGGGCAAGTAAGGAATTCTAAGGATAACTTTGGTTTTGCAAAGTTTTGTTTTCTAGATGAATTTCGCTATCAGATAAAAAAACAGAGAAATCCAGAGGGTTTCCACAGTGATGGAATGAGTCTGAAGTTGTACCCACACTTGATATTGGCCATTCACAGTAGGGCTTCCAGTGACTTGTGAAAAAGAGTTCAGAAACCGCTAGTAGGGTTGTAAGACATTTCAGCTCGGCTTACGAATTTTACATAACCAGTAGATAAAAACAATTAATTTATGTTAGACTACTAGAAAGTGACAACACTGGTTAAGAATGAGGTATCAAACCAGAAAATTAACTGGATATCTTACATATTGTGTTGAAAGCAGGCAATGATAATTTTATACAGCCCTTCACTTTAACACAGAATATAACGTTCTATCTCTACAAATAGCCAAAATAGTGAAAAATGCCAGTGAATGTAGCATACACCAAATGATGCCCCTTTGGTCATATATTAGCCTATGGTAATTTTATTAAACTTAAACTACTTGGGCGAACCACACAGGAGTTCTTATCCCTTTGCAATGCATGCTGCTAAGTCAGCAGATGTTTTAATAAGATCAAAGGAATTACCTTTTTTAGATGTTGAGCACTTTACTTATGACTCGGTCACATGCTCTGCCATACCACTGACACATTTTTATACAGGCAGTATAAAGACAAAATGGTTGCAGGGCATGCTAGGGATATTAAAAACAAGCATCCTGAAAGCACTGTAGCCATGCACTTTTTAGACTAACTTCAGGGAGCTCCTTGTTAAAAATATAGAACTTTGGTATACTATAAGAGGTGGTATGAGGGTAAATAAGTTCCTGTTATGGAAAGAACTGAAATAGGACACTCTGAATCTAAAAATGTTAAACATTGAAATGAGCTGGACATATCTAATTAACTGAAGTTACCCATCCATTAGTTAAACCAAAATGCTTTGGCTTTACAATGTGTTCTTCATAATATGTAATACAACCAGGGAGGTAATACCGAGGTACCAGAGGAATATGTAGAGCTGAATTTCATTTTTTAGTCACTTTATTGTTTTACCACTGCATTACATCTCTGCTCAACTTGCCTGCCAATAAATTAGAGTCCCCAGTGATAAGAAATGTTTGCTGGACATCTCCCATTCCTATATTCTTACAGCTTCTTGGCATTCAGAGTAACTGTCATGCTGTCTATCTGTATGATGAGAGCTCCCACAGAGAGTGAGCCTTGGAGAGTACCCAGAACTGCTCTCATTATTGATACACTGCCATACAGAGAAAGCTCCAAAATTGTCCAGAAAGCTTGAACTATCTGCCATTTAAAATGCACCTCCCTATGCCATGGCAGACAGGATGATGATCATTACCAAAAAAGGTGGCAAGTAAAGATTGTTGGCATACATCTACTATGTCAGAAGACCTACCTTAATGGACAGCTTAAAAAATTAAGGATTTAGAAGTAATATTTCTACTAAGACAGAAATAGGAAGCTATTCAACTTAACGAAAGCTGCAGTGCAGAATAACTTGACACAGATCTACTTACAAACCATCAGTGCCAATCACCTTATTAATATGAAGAGAGAGCAAAGGAGGATGGATTTTCTGGCACCCATAAAAGATCTTAGGAGAATTAATTCCTAACCATCTGTAGTATACTTACTGGCTTCTTTTGCCCATTCTGGAAATCACGTGCTATAAGTAAACATCATCATTTTATCATATCACACTCATTCTGGGAACAGGGTAACAAAATGAGAGCTTTCTGGTAAATCTTATTTCTTGTGCTATAAAGAAATCAATCTCAAAACCCCTTTGGGCACTGCCTTATAAAGTGTAATACCAGAAATGTTATTTTTATACTGGTAATGACTACAATGCAGCTACATGAACCAAGCAAGCTGTGATTCAAGCTTCTCTGAACTTGCAAATATCTTCTGAAGGTGGGTCACAACTTCATGACACCTTCAAGCAGTTCTGAAGGCTATTAGGCAAAGCACAGCATCTGTACAGCCACTGAGATGACAGCTACTTTATTTAGTTAGGTTCATAGGTTCATACTAGGCTATCTGCCCAAGGGCATTTATAAGCCTAGCCCATAGTTATGTGGCTTTCGCCACCCCCTTTAGTTTGAATAAAAACTATGCCTATCATTTTGCTGTGCCTCTGTCAAGCAGTGACACTGAAGTAATCCCTGGGGTATATCTGCGATCTCCCATCCATTGGTCAAGATTCCTCTTGAACAAGGCCAGCGAGGTGCTCTGCCTCACATGTACCGGTATTTTGTTCCACAGCACAGGGAGTCTCTGGGTGATGAATCTGTCCCTCCAGCACGTTCTATTTATAACCGTGTCAAGGTTTAAGTCTCCCGCCCTTGTGGTTCTGAGGGATCTAGATTTTTTGAGGTGAAGCATATTCATCAAATCTGGGTTTGACATGGCCTTATATGTCAGGCACAGGTCACCTCTGAGCAAGCGGTATGAGACTGAATAGAGCTGGAGTTCTTTCAGTCGGGCAGCATAAGACATTTTTGAGACCCTTTATCCTTTTGGTGAGGAACTTTTGGGGCCTTTCAAGCTGCAGCAGGTGTCTGGTCAGATACATTCCGAATGGGGCATTGTACTCAATCATAGGTCTAATGAGTGATGAGTACAGGGGGACGATGACCTCCCTTGATCTAGATGTGAATCCCTTCATGATCAGGTGGGTGATATAGAAGGTTTTCCTAACTACTTTAGCAACATGAGTGTCAAGCGAAGGCTACTGTCAACCTGGGTCCCCAGATCCTGATGACTTTTTCTGTGCTCAGTGGATTGCCACCTATATGGTAGCTAGGGGTAACCTTGTTTTTCCCGAAGGGTATGACTATGCATTTTTGGCGTTTAACTTCAGGCCATGGCTCTGGCACCAGTTATCCGTTTCTGTGAGGCCCTTCTGGAGGATATCTGTGTCAGATGTGTTTTCGACTATGGCGCCCAGTTTGCAGTCATCTGCAAACTTTGTCAGCCATAACCCTCCTGTGTTTGCTTGTACTTCAGAAAAGTAGATGCCGAACAAGAGTGGACCCAGGACTGAGCCCTGTGGGACACCACTTGTGACAGGCTTTGAGTCTGACATAGCTCCAGCAACTCTGACCCTGTGGGTTCTGTCACTTAGCCAGTTTGCAACCCATCTTGTGATGTATGGGTTTACATTCAAGCTGATGAGTTTTTCAAGGATACCTGAGTGGGGTATTGTGTCGAAGGCCTTTGCCAGGTCGAGGTAGGCTGTATGGACTGCCTTTCCCTCATCAATGGCCTTGGTGACTGTCTCGAAAAAGTCAACCAAGATTAAGAGGCAGGATCTGCCTTTGACAAAGCCAAACTGGGTTGGAGCCAAAGTCTGCAAGTTCCCTATGTCTTTATTTATGAGTTCCATTATGATCCTCTCCATGGCTTTGCAGATAAGGCTTGTCAAGCTAATGGGGCGGTAATTTCCAGGGTCTGTGGAGGCACCGCCCTTATGAAGTGGGACCACAGTCGCCGTGCGCCACTCCTTGGGTACGTATCCTGAGGTGAGGCTAAGATTAAACAGCTGTCCTAACTGTGGGTTTAATTCCTCAGGAAACCAATGGAATAGTCCCTCAGAAGCAAGATGTTCTAAGCTAAACAGGATCTTTATAAAAGATGGCATGACATGCAAGAATTCGTGGCACCTATTTTAAGGTTGCCACTCTGAATGTGTTAGGAGGCTTTCTGGTATCTAGTGGAAGTATTAGGCAGGACATAATATGACAGAGGAGAAAGAAATGGCAATTATTATTTGTGTCTTGTGAAGTACATGGAGTTAGAGTAAGGTTGCATTGTCACTGGGCTCTACTTAAAAGTGATGATTAACTATGACTGTTCAGAAGGTTAACCATAAGGGAAAAAAATCAAAAGTGTGCATGAATCATGAACTGCTCCAAAATTATATCTATTTTTGGGCTGCAAAATTAAGTAAAAATATCCAAATACCAGTTTCATGTATGGAATCCTATGACTACGACCCACTCAACTTATGTACTGAAATGTTTTCAACTTCAATGTTTTTTGTTTGTTTTTTTAATTTTTTTTACTAACTAGGTAAATAAAGTGCAGCTGTATAAAATCAAATCTTACCGTAGCAGCAGATGTTCTTCTTTTCAATATTTCAGTATTCTTCACTGAACGAATCTCTTGCCAAAAATACCTGTAGGGCTGGCCAGTATACTAAAGTCTTTGGATTTCATAGGTGCCGTATGTCAGACATATGCTCCTTATATACAGCATATGGCATAAAAGTGATGTACAGATGTAAACACTCACAATTGAAAAGGAATGAAATACCCCCAAGGACAATGTAAAACATGTAGTCCCAGAAGAAAAAAGTTCAGAAGGGAAAGGAAATGAAGGCCCCTGGGCTAATAGGGTAACTAAATACAGGGGCAAGAGCAATAACAGTGGGGGAAGGAGCAAGGGACCCAATAATGGAACACTGAACAGAAGGACATCCACTGTTATGCTAAGATTTTATACAACTGTACTACGTCTTTCCATATCACTGTCACAATCTTTTTCACTGAAGGGAGAGCTCAGAACCTCATGAAAAGGAGTGGAAGGCTGGGAAGAGCCCTCAACAACCCATGTAGGATGGCCCTAGCAAAACCTGCTCTGGCTCTAGAAACCATATCCAATTTATAATGCTTAGTAAATGCATGCACTGAGGACCAAGTAGCAGCTTTAGTGATGGAATTGGTGTCCAAACCCTTCAAGAAAGCACCAGTAAAAGCAACAGCCATAGTGGACTGAGCTCCAACTGAAGAAAACAGACACTTGCCATGAAAAGAGTAACAAAAGGAAATTATCTTACATATCTGGTAGGAGATGGTTTGCTTGGAAACCGATAAAGCCACAGTTCTTGGAAGAAAAGAAACAGAATGCTGGTCAGACTTACAAATGGTCTTATTTTCATCCAAATAATACATGAGCTGTCTGTGCAAATCTAAAGTATTCAAGACCCTCTCAATGGCAGACTGAGGAGAAGGAGAAAAGGAATGGAGTAGTACTTCCTTATTTAAGCATAACTCATTAACAACCTTGGGCATAAAAAGGAGGATTAGTATAAACAGACACTCTGTCTCTGTGAAAAAACAAAACAGGAGGAATGCCCATAAGGGCCTGAAGCTCAAAGACCCTCAGAGCAGTAGTAAGAGCAAGTAACAAGACAGTCTTCCAGGTACTGTATTGCAGAGAAGCTGAAACTTCAGGCTCAAAAGGAGCCTGAGTTTACTTTTCTAAACAAAATTATTTATTTAGAAAAGAAAACTGCCCCAGATGTCTCAAGCTTGTGTAACATAACACAAATCCAAACAAAAACACAGGAAAAAGTGGCCTTCTTCAGAACAAACAACTCATATAACACAACCCTCTTACATAAAATGGTTAGAAATCTTAACCAATCACATCTCAATTGCAATTAACAAATTACAAAAAACATTTACCTAAAACCATTCACTTAAAAAAATCACATAAACAATTCAAATAAAAAAGGGGGGAGGCACCACATAACAACATGTTACTTAAATAAAATGTTAACATAAAACATTAAAATGGACATTCTATTTGCATTTGTTGTAATATGCCTTTCTTTTTAGGACTGCTTTGTAATTAACTCCATTGTTCAAACCTGGTGCCCTACATGCATCCAACAGAATCTGCCATTCAAATTCCCTATAATCAAGTTCCCCATTTCTGTCTCCATTAAAATCCTGGGGAACATAATCAATAACCCCAAAGCAAAATGTAACTCCATTCTTGTCACCTGCACATGTAAGGGTGCGCTTGTAAAGAGCATTATCCAAGTTATTCTTTCTGATGGCATAATAATATTCATATATTCTATTTTTTAATTCCCTGCTGGTCTTTCCAATATAGAAAGAAGAACAGACTGAACATTTAGTCATGTATACCACGTAGGTGGATTTACAACTGAAGTTGCCAGGAACCTTCCATTCTCTTCTTTGGTTGCAAACTTCAAAATATGCCCCTTCTGAAATGTATTTGCAAAAATTGCAACTTTCACACTTAAAAGTACATCAACTTTTACTAACACCCTTTTTATGTCCACTTTACAACATTTCCTTGAAATTCTTAGCTCTTTTGTTTACAAAAGGGGTGCTTCTCCTACAACTGCCCTTAAGTCACTGTTAGATGCTAAAAATCCCCAATTATTGGATATCATGTCCTCAATTTCTTTACTATTTATGGTGAACATAAGCAACATAGAAGTAACCCAATCTTGATCACCTTGTGTGTTACCTCTTGTGGCCTCCTTGTTACAATTAATGTTCAACACCTCACTGACTATTTCAAGGGGATACCCTCTGTTTTTAAATCTACAATGTAGCTCTTCCACAAAGAATCTAACTCTGTTTCATCACTTGTGAGCCTATATAATCTAACTAGCTGCCCTTTAATGATGTTATACCTGACATAAGTGGGATGCATACTAGACTAATGCAGCAATCCATTACTAGCTACATTTTATAACTGATAACTGAGCCCAATACATCCTTCCCTTCTTCTTTCAAGACTTCTGTATCTAGAAAATAAACTTTCAAAGTATTCCAACCACCAGTAAATCTTAAAAAAGAGGTACTATTGTTCATATCTTCTACAAATTTTGAAAGTTCAGATTCTGTTCCCCTCCAAATAAAAAAGAGGCCATCAATAAAGCAATAATAAGCTACAATCTTTTCCCTGTTGACAATCTTAAACATGATGTTGGTTTCCCAGTACGCCATTACCAAATTGACGTAATTGGGAGCCATCCTTACACCCATCGCCACACCCTTGGTTTGTAAAAAATACTTGTCAAAAACAAAAAAATTATATGAAAGAATATTGTCAATACATTTCAACATTCCAACATAAACTTACTTTCTTCCAAATCATACTCCCCACTGTGAATTAATATGTAACCCATCTATTCTAAACCCACTTCATGAGGAATACAAGTGTAAAATGATGCCACGCCCACTGTAACTAAAAAAATCCTCTGTTTCTACTTTAATGCTTTTAATTTTACTTAAAAAAATCAAAAGATTCCCTAATAAAGTACTCTGTGTTCTGAACCAACTTAGGCAAAGTCCTGTCAATAAATTTAGAAAAAGGTTCTAACTTGGATGCCGGTGAAGAAACAATGGGCCTATAGGGAGGAAACTGCTCATCTTTGTGTATCTTACGGATACCAAAAAGATGCCCTATCTTTGGTTTGTCAACTTGAAAAAAAAATCATACATTTGATTTTGCCCTTTACAAGCCCACTCTTACATGTGCAGGTGACAAGAATGGAGTTACATTTTGCTTTGGGGTTATTGATTATGTTCCCCAGGATTTTAATGGAGACAGAGATGGGGAACTTGATTATAGGGAATTTAAAAGGCAGATTTTGTTGGATGCGTGTAGGGCACCAGATTTGAACAATGAAGTTAATTACAAAGCAGTCCTGAAAAGAAAGGCATATTAACAACAAATGCAAATAGAATGTACATTTTAAATGTTATGTTAACAGTTTATATAAGTAAAATGTTGTTATGTGGTGTCCCCCCTTTATTTACTTGAATTGTTTATGTGAATTTTTTACGTGAATGGTTTTAGGTAAATGTTTTTTGTAATTTGTTAATTGCAATTGAGATGTGATTGGTTAAGATTTCTAACCATTTTATATAAGAGGGTTGTATTATATGAGTTGTTTGTTCTGAAGAAGGCCAAAGTTTTTGGCTGAAAGCGCTTAACCTGTGGTATTAAAGGTTCATGCAAAGGATTTAGTGACTCCACTTTTTCTTGTGTTTTTGTTTAAAATTTATTGATTTATTTATTTATTTCCAGTCTGATTGCAGGGGAAGTCCACTGGGCCCAGAGAGCCCGTTATCAGTGGAGGCCCAGGGAGAAAAGCTCCATGAAACAGATTACAGTAAAGATAGCAGTCAATAAAAGTAAAAGTACAGGTACAAGTACAAATACATATCAAATAATACAAAGTGTGAGCAATATTGCCTATAGTGGAAAAATATCGTGCAGATACATTTTAACAAATTCACACAGTTAAAGTCAAACGTCAAAAGCTATTTACAGAGTGTGTGAGATTGTATGGGAATTAGCTATAGAAGGTTATAGCCAGCTAGAATGTGCTTAGGAACTCAGGAGGATTCACCTCCCAGGGACTTTTGTTAAAGAGTTCTAGGTAGGGAGAATGCAGTTACATTTTCATTTGGATTTCCATTACATTTCCAGTAGGTGTAAAGCTGAACCTTTTGCTGAGTTTTGAAGTTGTTTGTTTGACATTGTCCTTAGTGTGGAAAGGAGAGAGTTCCATTTCTTGCCTAAGGAGAAGGAGAGAAATTGTCCAGCAGGACATTTAGGTTTGTGGACAGTAATTAAGTTTTGATGTTCAGATCTGAGAGTTCTATTTGGGGTGTATGGGGGAAGGATGTTGGTTAGTGGGGGGAATTTGGTTGGATTAAATATTAGTCTATGTGCTGTAGTGAGCTGGAGGAAGTCCTGGTAATTTGTGAATTCTAACCAGTTGAAGGATTGGAGGGTAACAAAGGATGAGTGGAATGTTTGGCTTTGGTGGTAAATTTAGAAATTTTGTTAAAACAGCTTTCAAGTTTGGAAGTGATGGAAGACGATAGGTTAGTTAGTAGCGGGGTGTCGTACAGAAGGGAGGGAAGGAGGAGGTAAGAGGAGGCCAGAGTATGCCTGGTAGAAGTAGAAAGGAAGTGATTGTTCCTGTATAGCATACCTAATTTTTGGTGGGTTTTCTTTATATTTTGCTGAATATGGATGTCGAACTTGAGGTGTTCATCTACAGTTACACCGACTAGTTTGGCAAAGGGAACAACTTCAATCGGAAAGTTGCTTTGGCTAAGGACTTGGAAGGAATTTTTATCAAAAGAGAAAGATTTTGAGGATGTGAATAGTAGTATTTTAGATTTGTTAGCATTGAGAGAAAGGTGATTTTGGTGCATCCAGATCTCAGTAGTTCAGAAGGCAGTCTGAGATTTAGATAGGAATTCAAGAAGGTTAGAGGCAGAGCAGACAAGTGTATAGTCATCTGCATACTGGATGACTTTGGCATTAGGAATAGCAGAGTGAAAGTTATTGATAAAGATATTAAACAGCACTGGTCCAGAGGATGGACCACTGTGGTACTCCAGTAGGTGTGAGTAAGAAATTAAGGTCCTAAGGAGGAGAAAAAGGCTTCCTTGGGGGCTTAAGATGCAGGACACCTTTAAGAACTTGTTTGACCTCAAAAAGAGAAGCGAAAGCAGGATTCAAGGGCAAAAAGGCAGAAATGGCTGGCAAATGGGCCTTCACAAAAGAATAGGCCAAACCAGACTGGAGCAGCTCACACAAATAGGAGAAATCAAGAGTGACCCCCCCCCCCCCCCAAAGGGTCCTGGCTATAACCATGGCACCAGACAGAAATTATTTTCCAGTTGGACATATAAGACTTTCTGGTTGCAGGTTTTCTTGCCTTCTGTAACACTCTAAGCATGTCCTCAGAAAAGAGGTGCCGAAAAGGAAGCAAAATCCTATAATCCACAGAGTCAGCTGAAGAGTGGACAAGGGAAGATGGATGACTGATCTCTTGTCTTGTGTGTGGAGGTTCAACTGGTGAGGAATCCTGCGGCAACTGCCCCTGGCCATATACACTACGAGGGCGAACTAGTGCTGTGTCGGTCAAGAGCGAGTTACTAGCAAGATTTTTGGGGAGTCCAGTTGAATATTCTGTAGGACTCTTGGAAGTACAGGAAGAGGAGGGAAAGTACAGAGAAACATCCCTTCCAAGGGAAAGAAAAGACATTTGTCTTTCACACCAGATGGCATGGAACTCCGGAACAGAAAAGGGAGAGCTGCCTGTTCAGAGGGGAGGAAAAAAAGATCTACCCGAGGAATACCCCAGCAATGACCTATGTCCAGAAACACATCTCTGTGGAGCATTCATTTGTAAGCCTGTGTGTTGGAGCTGCTCAAAGAGTCTGCCACTAAATTGTGCTCTGAAGGAATATACACTGCCTGAAGAATTAGATGATAACTGAAAACCAGATCCTAGACCTGAACAGCCAGCCTGCAAAGGAGAGAAGACCTTGTGCCTCTCTGCTTGTTGAAATACCACATCAGTGTGGTGTTGTCTGTGCAAATCTTCAGGGGGCCTGGAGAGAACATGGGGTGAAATGACTAAAGGGCTAGAATCAGAGCTCTCATCTCTTTGATGTTGATATTGTCTGACTTCTGATTGGGGGGACAAAGACCTTAAACATTCGGGGAACAACAGGAAGCCCCCCCCCCCATGTCGGAAGCATCGGTGAACAGTACTTGGGAAGGAGACGGAGGCTGAAAGGGCAGGCCTGAGTTGAGGGTGAGTTGCTGAATCCACCACTAGAATTCTCTCTTTGGACAAGGAAGGAGAGGCACTCTGAAATCCAGAGGGTGGTAGTGCTGAAGCCAAACTGACTTGAGGAACCACTGAAGATTTCTCATATATAGTCTGGCAAAAGGGAGCACTGAAATAGAACAAGTCATGAATCCTAGGGTCTGAAGAAACTCCCTGGCTGGAATGGCAGGCAGAGAAAGAACAGACTGAAAGAAAACTGTCACGAGCAAAATCCTTGGAGGTGGAATAGAGGCCAACATTGGCACTGTTTGAATCCTACAACCCAGATACACATGATCCTGACAGGGAGTCAGGACAGACTTTTGGAAGTTGATAGTGAACCCCAGACTTTGAAGAAAGATATGATGAACTTCAGAGCCTGTACTGGGCAACTGTGACAAGGAACCTGAAGCAACAGGTCGTCTAGATAAGGAAAAATCTGAATGCCTTGGAGCCTGCAAAAGGCAATCATAGGAGGTAAGCATTTTGTGAATACCCTTGGGGCAGTAGAGAGGCCAAAGGGTAAAGTAGAGAACTGAAAATGCCAAGAAGAAACAGAGAAATGCAAATATCCCTGAAAAGTTGTTGAATAGGAATATGAAGGTAAGCATCCTTCAGATCCAAAGACACAAGAAAAGACTGAGGCAGCAACAGAGCAAACAGGGTTTGAAGAGAAAGCATCTGAAAGGAAGGAACCTTGAGATAAGCGTTGAAAAGGAAAGGTCCAGAATAGCCATCCTAGTGCCCTCCTTTCGAGGAATGAGGAACATTCTGGAATAGAATCCTTTTCCTACTTAGGAAGGAGGGAATGGCTGAATAGTTTCCTGGTCTACCAGGGACCCAAGACCCTCTGAGAAATGGCAAAGCTGCTCTTGAGGAGGTTGAGGAATTCCTGAAAAAGGAGAGAGACTTCCACACCACAAAGTAACCTTGATGGATAATGGACAGAACCCAAGAATCTGAAGTCATCAGTTGCCAGTTTGGAAGACAGAGGGAGAATCAAAGGGACAAGGGAACCTGGCCAAGGGCTGGGGAGGCAAAATGCAAAGAAAGGCAGGCTTGTCGGATAAAGGAGGCATCTGGGCCACAGGAACCTTTGAAGTCTTAGTAGAAGGAGATTGCCTACCACCCATCCTGCTTTTAGTGGCATAATGAGGCTGCCTACGAACAAAGGCAGACCTAGCAGATTAGTTCTTCTGGAACTTAGGGATAGGGGGCACGGAAATATGTTTAAAATCCTGCAAAGCTTTGTCTTTTTCTTGAAGAGGCCTAAACATAGCAGCAGCAGTCCCAGAGATTTTTATTATCCAAAAATGCATCCAGCAACTTGGCCTTAATGTCTTCAGGTAAAGACTGCAGACAAAGCCAAGAATAATGCCTCATGACACACCCAGAGGCAGCAGCTCTGGAAGAGGCATCAGCAGCATCAAAACTGCACTTGACAGAGTTGTGAGCCACCTGAGAGTTAGAACCCAAAACAGACAGAGCAAAAGACTTAACTTCAGAATTAGGGAGATCAAAAATAACCTAACAAGACTGGGCAATCAAGGCCAAAACATATCTGGTCATGTGGGTCTGGTAATCAATGGCCCTAAAGGCCAAGGTGGCAGAAGTAAAGACTTTCTTTCCAATACTCTCTACAGCTGCATTATCCTTATCCTAAGGAAGGAGCTTAGTAGAGGGAAAAACTCAGAAGGGCTTGTCAGAGGAGACTGACACTACAGCAAGATCAGCAGAAGGACATAAAGAGAAACAGACAATCCTCAGGAACCTTATAGAGCCTATCAGGTTTCTTAGAAGCAGGGGGATGAGAATCAGAATTGTTAGAGGTGGTTACAAAGGTGGCCAACAAAGTAGCCAAGACCGGAGATACTGCAGAAGGTTTAGGCGTGTCAAACTGAAGCAACTTATTACCTCTTCTGGATATCAGACACCTGAGAAGAATCTCACTTATATTCCATCGTTCTGGCTACTGTGTCCCCAGAAGACAGCTCTTCCAAAGCAGACTCAGTGCTAATGGATTCCTCTTCATCAAAGCCATAAACCAAGGGAGAAGTCTTCTGGGAAGAGTTAGATAAAGGCCCTTCATCAGATTCCAAATCTTCATCCAAGGAATCTGGTTCTATAGGCCTTTTAGAATGAATTGAAGTCAAATGTGGAGTAGGCACAGAAATGCCTTGGGGAGGCTTTAGGACCATTAATGCATTAAACAGACCCTGAGTAAACTCATGTTATTCCCTTTGAGGGTCCCAAGGGCGTACAGAAGAATCCAAAGTCGACACCAGGCATCCTACAGAGCTATCACCCACTTATAGAGAGACATCTGGTGTAAGCTGGACAGCCAAAAGATCTGGCCAAGATTTATTGGTCTTCTTTTTCCTTAAAGGTGGTACTTCAGGGTTAATCATGCTACCTTGGGCTAACTCTTTAAGCCACTGGTTCTCTTGATAAATGGCCATAGAAGACAACCGGATTCTAAGAGTCATGGGCACAAATGTCTAACAAATATTACAGGAGGTATGGTCATTTGAAGCACCTGAACCAAAAAGATAATGTTGATGATGATCCTTGTGGGGAATCTGCCTCTCACACTGACATTTTCCCTTCCTGAATGATATGAACTCCAGGTAACCAAAAGAAAACAAGACAACAGTAAAAAGAATAAAGAACCCCAGTGGAGCACTTATTTGATGGCTATGTACTCAGAACAGCAAAGGGTATTCAGACCAATGAGCGACGATGGTTTTCAGACTGGTATCGAAGAAGTTCTGGGTAACTGCATCCATATGTCACCTTTATGTCCTACGACCTGTGTGGGGAAAGAATGTTGTTGTTGTCTTTTGGCTTTTCCCGGTTGGGGGTCGCCACAGCGGAACTCTGGTCCACTAATGATTGGCAGTAGATTTTCATGAACGCCGAGGTGCCAGCTCAACGTTCAACCTTCAACGAAGGCACGCCCATTTACGCATGTCTTTCGAACGTCCACCCAACCGCGGGGAGGACATGCAGACTCCATACAGAAGGCAATAGCTGCACAAAATCTTACCATAACCATAGATGTCCTTCTCTTCCATGATGCAGTATTCATCACCTTTGGGTTATCCTCTGCTTAGCTACCTGAATGTCCGGTCAGTATACAAAAGCTTTAGTCAATGCAAGGTACGTGGGCTGTCTGACTTTGGCCATATGGTGTATGGGCCATAAAAGTGAGGTCTCTACGTACCTTTCCTCAGAACTGAGTGCCCCCATCAGACCCCAGTCCCAGGACAGCTGCGTAAGTCCCATGTCATCCAAAAAATGATTTTTTTTATGACTATAAAAAGGGGTGGGGGTGGGACAGAATACTGCAACATGGAAGAGAAGGATGTCTACTGTTACGGTAAGATTTTACACAACTATTCTATGTCTCTTTCTTCCCATGCTGCAGTATTCATCACCTTTGGGTGAGTGCCAAAGCTCAAAGGGAAGAAAAAGAGGATGGTATGGAATTGTTTTCCAAGAATCCATGCAGGACCGCCCTAGCAAAACCAAATCCAGATCTGGAAATATGGTCCAGTTTGTATTGTTTGGTCAAGATGTCAAGGTAGTTGCCCCTAAAATGGATTGGGTGTCCAGCCTTTTGAAGAAGGCTCTAGATGAGGCCATGGCTCTAGTGTAGTGGGCTCTAATTTTTGAATTTAAGTGATAGGAGTAACAAAAGGAAATGGTCCTGGAAATCCAGGCTGAAATAGTCTGTTTTGTCACCACTTTTCCCAGAGCTCTCGGGTGAAGGGAGACAAACAATTGCTCTGATTTCCTAAGGGACTTGGTCTTGTCAAGTTTGCATCTTAGCTCTCTGTGAACACTGAGGGAATGCAGGACTCTCTCATTGTTATTTTGGGGATATGGAAAAAAGGTGGGGAGGTGAATGCATTGGTTCAGGGACAGCTCATTTAAAACCTTTGGTATGAAGGAAGGGTTGGTCCTTAGGGTCACTCTATCTTTGTGGAAGATGAGAAAAGGTGGGGTGGCCATGAGGGCCTGGAGCACTGACACTCTCCTAGCTGACGTCAGGGCCACCAAAAGAACAGTGTTCAAAGTGCAATATTTCAGAGAGGCTGTAGCTGCTGGCTCAAAAGGAGCCACTGTGAGCTTCTCTAAGACATAGTTCAGGTCCCAGGGCAGTGGAACTGGCTTCCTGTGGGGTCTAAGATTCAGTATTCCCTTAAGGAATAATTTCACTGGAAGCTGTGAAACAACAGAAGGGTCAAGAGGCAGACAAACTGAAACAGCAGCTAGGTGGGCCTTAACTGAAGAATATGGCAACCCTGCTTGTAACAATTCACACAGGTAGGACAGCACTAAAGGGACCTCTGCTTGCAATGAGTCTAGCTGTCTTTGAAGACACTAGGTGGAAAATCTTTTCCATTTGGACAAACAAGATCTCCTAGTATTGGGTTTCCTGGCTTCCTGAGGGACATTAATCATGTCCTCAATGTAAAGGTGTCTGAAAGGGATCAAAACTCTATCCCCACAGGGTCTGGTTCAGAGATTCCAAGTGAGGAGGGATCAGGGACCCCTTGTCCTGTAGGAGAAGGTCCACTCTATAAGGTAACTTGTGGTAATTGCTCCTGGTTAAATGCAGAAGGAGGGTGAACCAGTGCTGTCTTGGCCAAAAGGGAGTCACCAACAAGATTTTTGTCTTGTCCTGCTGAATTTTCAACATGACTTTTTGTAAGAGTGGGAAGGGGGGACTGCATAGAGAAACATCCCTTTCCATGAGACAGATAAGGCATCTGTTGCCTCTCCTGAGGGCTGGGTGCCATGGTAAAAAATTATGGAAGTTGTCTGTTCAGGGAGAGGCAAACAGATATATCTGTGGAGTACCCCACTTGTGGACTATGTCCAGGAATACATCCCTGTGAAGCATCTATTCAAGGGATTATGACATGGACCTGCTCAAGGTGTCTGGCTGACAGTTCTGGCCTGAAGGAATGCAAACCGCTAGTAGGGTGATTCCATGCTGGGCCGCCAATTCCCAGGCCTGGAGTGCAAGTCTACAGAGCAAGAAAGATTTTGTTCCCCCCTGTTTGTTCACATACCAGAGAAATGTAGTGCTGTCTGTGAACAACTTCAGGGGGGCCTTGTTTCAGAATGTGTTGGAAGGCCCTCGGAACAAGGATGATGGCCATGATCTCCCTGATGTTGATATACTCTATCTTGATGGTGCCTGTCCATGTTATCCATAGCAGGTCCCTAACCCAGGTCTGAGGCATCTGTGTACATCTCTTGAACCAGAGTGACGGGTTGCAAGGGAAGTCCTGGGTTGAGAGAGACTTGATCTATCCACCAAAGGATTTTGTTAGACATGGCAGGAAAGGAATGGCATGGTCCAAGGGGTGGAAGTGTTGTGTCCATGTGGACCTGAGATACCACTGAAACTTCCTCATGTGGAGTCTTGCCATTGGCAACATAGGAATAGTGAAGGCCATGTGCCCTACAAGTTTGAGACACTGTCATGACAGTGGCATCCAGAACAGACAGCATGTATTGCTTCAGGCTTTCCACCATTTTAGGTATAAGGAATGCCCTCATAACATCCATCCTGATTCTGCATCCCAGGAAACCTTGGTCCTGGGAGGGGATTAGTTTGGACTTGGGGAAATTGATGTTGAACCCTAGAGACTGTAGGACATAAATTACTTTTTGGAGGTCGAAGTGTAGGGAAGTGGAGCAACCTGCGTGGATCAGGAAGTCGTCCAGGTATGAAAAATTTTGAATCCCCTGGAGCCTGCAATAGGCTATCACTTGAGCCAGACACTTGGTGAATACCTCTGGAGCAGCAGATAGTTCAAAGGGTAAGGCAGACAACTGAAAATGAGAGGAACCCACAGAGAAGTGTAAATACTTCCTGTAGGAGGGCCTTATGGGGATATGCATCCTTGATGTCCAAGGTGGCCAGAAATGCCTGAGGCATTAGCAAGGGAAGAGAGTCTGTATGCATGTGAAAAGTGGGTACTTGCAGGAAAAGGTTGAGGTGGAACAGATCCAGGATGGGTCTCCAAGGATCATCTTTCCTTGGGACCGGGAAAGTCTGGAGTAAAACCCCTTTCCCTTTTCTGACAGAGGGACAGGTTGTACGGTTCCTTGTGAGAGGAAGCTGTCTAAGATTGTCTGGAAAAAGGGAAGTTGGTCCTTCAGTGGCTGTGGGATGCCTTTTAAGGAGGGAGGAATGACTCAAGTCATGAAATAACCCTTTTCTATAACTGACAAGACCCACTTGTCTGAGTTAATGCTTTGCCAGATGGGAAGACAGCGACAGAGTCTTTGGAATAGGGGAATGGAATGGGGGGGGGGTGAAGGAGAATGCAGGTAGTCACAGACTACCTGCTGTGTCCTGAGACTGAGGCTTCTCAACAGGGGCTTGAGCAGGCCTGGGAGAAAGCTGTTGTTTCCTGGAAGTCTTTTTGCTCCTAGAATGAGGGGTAGGAGCAGAATGTTTTCTGATAAACTGCGTCTTCGTGGGATAATTCCTGTGAAATTTAGGGACTAGAGACACAAATAAAAGTTTTAAGTATTGCAATTCCTTCCCCTTTTGTTAGGGTTTTGAAAAGCTCTGCCACTTTGGCCCCAAAAAGGGCAGAATTGTCCAGGGGGGCATCCAAACGTTAGCCTTGATGTCGTCAGGTAGGGGTTGGAGTCTCAGCCAAGGGTACCTTCTGAGCACTGAGGCAGAAACTACAGATCTGGCTGAGGCCTCTGCAGCATCTTAGCTGCATCTGATGTAATCTCGTGTCACCTGAGAAGACGGGGAAATAAGGTTAGATATTAGAGCCTTAGAAGGGGAATTTGGAGGATCAGCTACAAGTTTAGAAACCTGAGTCAGAAGGGCCAGGCATATTTGGACGTGTGAGTTTGATAATTAATAGCCCTGAAAGCCAAAGTGGCAGAGGTGTATACCTTTTTTCCAATACATTCCATGGTCTTGCTGTCCTTATCAGTGGGAAGGACAGAGGTGGAAGGAAGCAATCAGGAGGGCTTGTCTGCAGAAACTAAAACAGTGTCAGGATCTTCCACAGGGCACTTAATCAGAAATTTGGCCCCTTCTGGCACTTTATAAAAATGGTCAGGCCTTCTAGAGGCTGGTGGTTGGGATTTAGGGTTTTTAGAGTCTGCATTGAAGGTGTCTGAAAAGGCTGGTAAGACTGGAGGAATGGCCGAAGGAGAAGGGGTGTCCATTTGTAAGAGTTCGTAGTATCTCTTTTAATCCTCACACATCTCAGTGGAGTCCCATTTAAAGAACTCTCTCATTCGAGAAATAGTTTCACCAAAGGTGAAGTCTTCTCCTGGGGAGTCTGCCTTAGCAGAATCCTCTTCAGGGGAGGCATAATCAACAGGGGAAGGCATCTGACAGGCATAGGAAAGACAGCCCTCTGAAGAAGAATCTGACGAGTCTTCAGCTTCCAAAGGAAGGTGGTCTTCAGACTGAGGCCTGAGACTAATAACTGGAGGGACAGCCAGAGGGGAGGCAGGCATTGAAGGCCTAAGGGCCATGAAAGCATTAAATAGGCTCTGAGAGAACTTGCCAATCAGGTAAGCTTTCAGAAGGAGGAGAGACATGTTTTGCCTTTTGCGTCCTTTTAAGGGAAGAGGCAGGCCTAGAGGGCGTAGGGACTAAGGGAGGCCTAGGTTCCTATTGCTGGGTAGCAGTGGAAGGACCAGTCCTGGAGTCTGTTGCCAGACGAGGTTTCCCCTTATTGTCAGCATCCGACATCTGCAAACCCTCCACAGACGTGCTTTTAGCCCTAGGTTCTACAACCTCCGAAACAGTAGCCAGTGTACCCGCATCGACTGATTCTGAACGTTTCCCCAGGTGAATGTCGGCCAAAGGGGAACATCGGGTGGAGGAGGAGCAGCAGATTTAGGCCTGGACACTCTGGCCTTCTTTTTAACAGTAAGAAAAATAAAGACCCCAGTGGAGCACTTATCTGATGGCTAGGTACTCAGCACAGCAAAAGGCATTCAGATCAACAAGCGATGAGAAAACATATGATAGGGTGCCTAGAGAGGAGTTGTGGTATTGTATGAGGACGTCAGGAGTGGCAGAGAAGTATGTAAGAGTGGTACAGGATATGTACGAGGGTAGTGTGGGAGTGGTGAAGTCTGCAGTGGGAGTGACAGATGCGTTTAAGGTGGAGGTGGGATTACAACAAGGATCAGCTCTGAGGCCTTTCTTAACTGCATTGGTGTAGTGAGAATAAGGACCAGGTTGAGGAGACCCTGGAGAGGTGGAGAAATGCTCTAGACAGGAGAGGAATGAAGGTCAGCAGGACTAAGACAGAATATATGTGTGTGAATGAGAGGGAGGATAGAGGAATGGTGAGGATGCAGGGAGTAAAGGTGGTGAAGGTGGATGAGTTTAAGTACTTGGGATCAACAGTTCAGAGTAATGGTGAGTGTGGAAGAGAGGTGAAGAAGAGAGTACAGGCAGGGTGGAGAAGAATGTCAGGAGTGATTTGTGACAGACGAGTACCAGTAAGAGTGAAAGGGAAGGTCTACAAGAGGGTAAGTGAGACCAGCTAGTGGCACTGACAAAAAGGCAGAAGTCAGAGCTGGAAGTGGCAGAGTTAAAGATGTTAAGATTTGCACTGGGTGTGACAAGGATGGACAGGATTAGAAATCAGTATATTAGAGGGTCAGCTCAGGTTGGACGATTTGGAGACAAAGTCAGAGAGGTGAGATTGCATTGGTTTGGACATGTGCTGAGGAGGGATGAAGGGTATATTGGGAAAAGGGTGCTAAGGATGGAGCTGCCAGGTAAGAAGAAGGCCTAAGATAAGGTTTATGGATGTGGTGAGAGAGGACATTCAGGTGGTTGGTGTGACAGAGCAAGATGCAGAGGACAGGAAGAAATGGAAACAGGGGATCTGCTGTGGCGACCCCTAACGGGAACAGCCGAAAGAGAAGAAGAGATCAACAAGCAATGATGGTGTTCAGACTGGCGGCAAAGAAGTTCTGGGTACTTGCGTCTGTATGTCACCTTTATGACCTATGTCCTGTGTGGAGAACATGCATGTGACATTTGGTGCATTCAAAATCGAAAGGCTTTTGTATATTGGTCAGACATTGGACTATCATTGGCAGGAGATCCCTATGGTTAAGAATACTGCAACAGTGATACAGAAGGACATCATCAGATATACTTGCAATATATGTATATACAGGCAGTTCAGAGTAGTCAATCAATTAGAATTTCTGGAATGTGGGATGAAATCAGAGTACCCGTAACAACATGCAAATGCTAAACAAATATTTATTCTTTACTCGGTAAAAAGAGGTTACAACTGAAGCTTGGGTTTTGAAGATAGGAGGCAGAGATTCTAATTACTGTGCTAATGTGCTTCCTGTAGAACTGTATTGTGTCATGCAACAACTGTACTGTATACTTTTGGAATTTGATCATCAGTGAAGCTATTATATGGGGCACACTCCAGGCAGTTGACTGTTAACTGCTGAAGTCCTTTGAAAATAAAATGCTGTGCTTGTGCAATCATCTGGCTGTGCTTTTGCAATTAAAAAGTAAAATGATATCAGATGGAAGTAGTGCAACAACTGATGGTTAACTCCTTAAAAACTCTACTGACATAAGCTACATGGGACAACTTGCTAGTGCTTAGAAGGAGTGGAAAATTCAATCCCTAAGAAATGATTAAAAACTTGAAGTAAACTCAGGCATGCCCTTTTTTGTGTGCATGAAACCCAGTTCTCTTGAAGCTATTGTTCGGTGGCTTAGAAGAAGACACTATACAGAGAACAAAGTCAGTGGACAGTAGAAGAACTCCTGTGTAGATCAGTGGCTGCCCATGCAGTATTTCTTTTAAATTGTGGATCACAAAGAAGCATTTATAAATATTTCACATGGCACATGCATAAAGTGTCTGGGGTATGGAATAAAACATCACTTATTTGAAGATTTGCATAACAGCTTGTCCTAGCAATGACAAAAACTAGTTGATTTTAAAAGAATTAAAACTGTATGAGTAAATTTAACTCAAGTTATGAGCATTTAAAATTCAGGATGACTAAGGGCAATTAATCACACACTTCTTTATTCATCTTTCTCCTTTTTCTTTCATTCTTTCTGCCAAATGCCTCAAGATGGCAAAAAAGTATTAAGTACTTCAGAAGCCAAAAAAACAGTTTCAGTCCATCTGTAGTAACAAAGATTATTTCTGCTCTCAGTGTTAGAAGCCAACATATTTTATTTGATGCTTTTGTAGATGACATCGACTTGTCCCTGTCTCACCCTGCTAAGTCTATATCAGGCCTCAATAGTCAATGTCTGCCTTAAGTAATTCTTCAGTTCAAGCTTAACCTAAATAAAACTATAATACTTCTTTTATCTCCTACAGCCACCATGGCACACATAGGTAAATTAGGTATGAAATTAGACACAATTAGTACAACATTTAGGAATGCATTATACTCGTAAACCAACTTTTTCTATGACTCAAAATTTAAACAAAATAGTAGGAAAATAAAATTAAAAATGAGGTTACAAATAAAATTACACATGTATAGAGATAAGTTTAACTTGAATGACTCAGCTAGATGTTTCATTACTAAAAAATAAATAACCTAAAAATCTTTTACATAATATAAATCTCCTGGAAGGAGAGTAGGAAACTGGATACACTGCAAGGCTGATCCCTAGCACAGGCTGGAGACACACAAGAGTGGAGTTGTTCAAGAGGGAAACAGAAGAAAGGGTTTGGCTAAGTCACTAGGGGAGTGGGATAATACACCAGTATGTTCCCATTGCACACCTGTGAATGTACGAGTATGCAAGGGGGAGGGGTGGTAGAGTAAAAACATTTCTCTGGACCAATATGATACTGTCCCTAGTGTCTCAATCTGCTCACTAGCCCAGAGCATTGGTCAGGGTAGGCCAAAAGGAGGTAGGACAGCCCAGTAGAAAAGGACAGGTCAAATACTGAAAAAGCAATTAACCCCTTAAATTGCCTGTGGAAGCTGGCTCTCTTTTCTACCTTATAAAACAGATACATGGAATAAAAGTTCTCCCAAGTTTTGTTGAAGAAGCTGTAGAAGATGTGCAGGTACTGGAATCGATCCAGCTAAGTTTTGATAATACAAGAATTCATGTTTGGAAGAAAACTATATAGACAGGAGTAAGGATAAAATATGATTATGTAACAGATTTCTGGTTAATATCGTTAACCGGAGCTGTTTCATTCAGTTAGGTATTTACAAAGAAATTATGAAAGTACTGTGGAATTTTATTAAGAATTACTTGAGCAAGGTTGTGTCTGGCTATCTCAGTGTAGTGAGAGGCTAATCCACATGAATTACTGGAAAGACAAGCTGCAGGTGGGTTGGACACTCTAAATTGGCCCTAGGTCTGAGTGTGTGTGTACCTGGGCTGGCAACTCAACACCGTAATACACCACTGCCAATCATTCTGCAGACCATTCTTCCACTGTGGCGACCCCTAAACGGAAAAGCCGAAAGGATAAGAAGAAGAATTGTTAACCTGTTATTACGTGAACATTTTGGCAATGGTGTTGATAAACAGATTATGCAGAATGATACAGGCAGGAATTCTAAAATAGGAGGCCAGACATCTTTGGTATACATCCATCACTTAAGGTTATTGGTGTACCCTAATCATGGTCATTATGTTCTCTTTCTGAGAAATTATTTAATTTTGAAGTCTTTCATGTAGTTACCAAGCGAGAGGCAAAATAAAGCATCTTGGGGGGCTTCTAACACTATGGAGGATAGGATAACTCCAGAAAATAAAACTGATCACAGTCTCTTGATATTACACAGTTATTAGTGGAAAGAAGAAATATTATGAAGTGCTGACAATTAGTTTATATCTTTCTACAGTGACATCATATCACAAAATGAGGACCCTTGTGGTGGAGGCTTTTAGCATCTCTAACTAGATGCAATAAAGACAAGTGACACAGAGTATGGGTGACTGTAATGGATGCACAGCTGAACAGGATAATGTTCAAGGAAATTCATTTGCGTTTGAAAATTTTGGCTACTTCTGTCAGGAGATGCAAAGAAATGATTGTAGATGAAAGAAGGAAAAAAATGATCTCCTGTATGAAATAATTTAAATTGATTCCAATCGGCAGCAGACTCTAAAGGACAGAAGTAGAGAATTCACTAAAATTCATAACAAATCAAAGAAGACAGCCTCGGCTACTGATATTATAATGGGGGCTCTCTATACTGGATTAAAGCCAAGTTTCTTTTTGACCAGGAAATGACAATCTTTCTTGTATTTTATAAAAACAGAACTGATAAGAAGATCAGTATAAAAGGAGAGGATAAGTGAGACACAGCTAGAAAGGTTGATTGATCCTCAAAGGCAGAGTAGGGGTTTACTAAACTGGTCCACTAAAAGAGTTCTTATAGTCCCCTGATGAAATATATGCCGGAAGCAAACAAAGCATAAATCAAGTAGTACATTCTACCACAAGACCGATTCAGAAGCAGAATGTTTTATGTTTACACAAGATTTTAAAAAGTCTGTAGCAGTTAGCCAGAATAAAACAGAATCAGCTCTTATGAAAGTTGATTCTATATTGTATATTTTAGTCACTGCAAGTTAGAATTACTAATGATCACAAAAACTAAGAGGATAATGACTGGTGCTTTAATTTCCCACACAACTATATGTGGGAGACAGAAATACAACATGAAATCTTCTGTCTGAAGAACAGAGTCGTGTGGATTAGAATATACTTCAGGGCAAATCTTAAATCCAAAACAGATAAAGTGGACGTCCTTCACACTCTCTACCTCCTACATCTGACAACCAGTATTTCCAGAAACTGGTACATAAAGGATTATATTCCCAGTAGATAAAATGGGGGAGGAACAAACTGCAAGCGATTACTCTCTGAAAATTCTAGAGGGTGTATCTGAAGACACAATTATTAAAAAACTTAAGGAAAGGAACAGAATTGCTCAGATGTAACTTGTCCTTTGAGAAGGAACTACAGTAACTGAACTAATATGAATATTACATCATATTTTAACACATGAGGAGATGGAGAAAGAAAGGCATGCAGGGGTGCACACATGCCTTCTGCTCCTGAACAAAAAGCAATTGAGACTCAGCAAACTGTCTGTGGAAGGGACTGGGAAAGCCACTCCTCAGAACCCAAAGTTGGCTTACTTCCTACCTACAAAACGTCACCAGAAATGGAAAAAAGGCGCATTATAACTGTTCTGCAGAGAATCAGATGGGCCCCAGTGTTCTTGCCTAGCCCAGGGATGTCTGTCATTCACTTCTGATGAAATGAATGGCTCATTGTGTATGCAATTGGAGCCATTGGGCAGATCCAGGGGGATGGGGAAGGTAAAACCAAACTGATAATTATGCAAAATGAAAACTAAAGGGAAACTGTCTAAGGTTAAAGTATGTATTCACATGTTGATATATATTCATTTACTTCGGTGAAACCTTAACAGACAAAAAGACTTGACAAAGTATAGAAGAATTCAGAGTCCAGTCTTAGCCAGAGCCCTGACTGGCTTATTTCTAACATTACTCAGTGTCCTTAGTAGCCTTCTGAACTATGTAAATAAGCATGGTACTCATTGTACGGTCCTGTACAAACTGATTAGATGACAGACCAGCCATTGTAATTATATGTAGTGAATCTTTGGAACCTAGCTAGGAAAAACCTTTGAACTAATAAATGTAACTGCTTATTTTTTAGAAAAATACTGATGAAACTGCACAACAGTTTTGCTAAACCAAGGAGTAAACTAATTCAGGCAACAAAGCAGTCCATCATGTACCTGATACTCCAACAGCCAAGTTAGCAATGTAGGTACTGATTTACCTTGGTTTGGACAGATTATGGAGTTACTGCAAAAACAATAAAAAGTGCAAGCATTTTTTAACTACATCAGCATGTTATGAATTAAACAAGAAAGCTATAAGGTCAACAACCCATTATTTTTTTGTTTAGTGTGCTACAGATGTTAACTTGAAATGCAGGCACATAAATGTTAACATTGTCTGTTTCTGTCATTTATGCACTGTTTAACAATAACAATGAGAAAGCGGATCAAGAGGTGGACTACATGAAACATTGTCACTGTAAAGACATCATACAGTAAAATGTACTTCACGTACTCTTGGGCTGTAACGTCTGATGTACTATAAGAATTAATTTTCAACAGAATATACATACAATATCCCTGGGAAGGAAGCATGCTGTGTTAATATCCTTTTTTATGTCGTAGAGGGACAGATACTCTACCAATGCACTTCAGGAATATTATTGGTAAAATGAAGCTGCTATAACCGTACTTATTATCACATTTTATTTCTGTTTGCTATAGTTAACTAATTACATACTAACTTTATGAAATAGGTTTTACATTCATATGAATGCATATATGAAAGAAACAGTGTTAGTTTTAATCTTTGAATACTTTATCAACCTCGACGGACATAAAGATTCTGCAATTAACTTCTCACTTATTTTCTTAATCTAGGAAAATACAAAATCAATAATTAATATCAGTAAGTTAAGTCTTCTTAGTTAGCTACAAAATCTCAAAAGCCGAGATTTCAACAAATTTTTCTTAACTGCCAGACTTGTAAACATTACCATGGTTATGGAGTAGACTACATGTAATAACAGATAGTCTTTAGTGTGGTCTTTTACTCTTCATTCCAGGTGACTACAGTTTTATATTAATCTTATATCACTGCCACACTCAGTAGACAACGGGCATCAAACCTCTCTCTCTAATCCCCCACCCCCATCTTTTTTTCTTCCTAGCTGGCAGGATTCACCAAATGGCTCCCACTTCATGCACCCAACATATTAATTTGTTCCTCTTTTGGGATGCCAGCTAGGCTCACTGGTCAGAATGATTACCCTATAGTCCATTCATTCCTTGACCATTGAGCCTCAATCAATCCCTTCAGAAGTGGGAGCTGGTTGTAAGGAAGTAGGACTGTGTGCTGATTCTGCAGACTCTTCTCCAACAAAAATAAAAATGATATTCTTACTATAATGATTGATCTGTGTTATCCATTTCCATCCAGTTCAATCTGTGGATTACTGGATCTGACTCGGATCAGAAATCGGCCATTTCCAAAGACTTCAGCAACCAAATTCTGCCTCCTCTACCCATACTACCTTGCTGACTTTACAGCTACTTCAGATTGAGTTTGCCAATCTCCACAAAGAGCAACTGTAAACTCTAATACCACAGACCAAGGACACCAAAAGGAAGGTAGGGGGAGAGATGCTTCAACAACCCGTCCTTCCAATGCTCAGGAGGAAATACAATACAGGAGGGGGAATGGAGGGAGGTATGGTTGAACTGAACAGAAAAAACAACATGGAGGTTTAGTTATAGTATGCACACAATTTTTGTATCTGATGTTGTCTTTTCCATCTGGCTTCAACCTGCGGGATAGAATCCCCAACCACGTTTCACCCCAGGGAGGTCCTATGAGAGAACATTCGAAATACTATGGACTCAAAGGAGGCCCTAGAACCTTGACTGTACATAAACGTTTGTGTACCCACCCAAGTAGCTGTAGCACAAATGTCATTAATAGAAACTCTCAAGGAAAATGCTGTAGAAGTAGCCATAACTCTGATAAAGTGACCCTTCGGCTTACAAGGAAAATACTTTCCTTTTAATCTATATCTAAATGAAATGCAATCAGAAAACAATTTAGGTAAGGTAGGCTTAGACAATGACTTGCCCAATCGGCCCTTTGAAAAGGAAACAAACACCTGGTCAGACTTCCTGATAGACTTGGTTCTATCCAAATAAAATCTCAGTTGCCTGTGAACATCAAGACAATGCAGTAAATATTCTCCTTTGAATGATAAGTTGGAGAAAAACAATGATAAATTAATGTTCTGATTCATGGTAGTTTCGGACACCACCTTAGACAAAAAAGACAGGATCCATTCTGAGAGAAATCCTACCTTTATGAAAGCCCAGACATAGAGGTACCAAGGATAAAGTCTGCAGTTCTCACACATGCCTGGCCAAAGTAACAGCCAGCAAGAAGAGAGTCTTCCATGACTACAACTTAAAAGAGACTGCTGCTGAAGGCTCAAAAGGAGGACCATCAAGAATGTGAAGCATAAAAGGTAAAGGCCTTGGAAATCGGAAATCTTCAACACTACTACAGGAATATTATCTCTGCCAAAATAAAAGTTGGAAATAGCAGTTAACCAAAGTTTTATAATGAAATAACTAGATCCAGACTGAAACAGACCAGCAGCAAAATCAAGAATGACATTCAAACGCACTGAAAAAGGGTCAAAACCTTTAGAAGATGCCCACTGGCTTAAACTTTTCAAGTAGATTGTTCCTGGGAACAGGACAAAATGTGAACTACTCTGTTAGAGAGCTTCTGATCTCTGGCCATCAAGGAAATTAGAGAAACTATGCAGTTAGTTTGAGAGTCCAGAGGTTGGGTGGGTCCAGGCCCACTGGGTGACAGATCAGATCCAGAATGGGATCCGGCAACCAAAGAGGGTGCTGCAGAAGAGGCCACAGAAAAAGTAATCACACCTGATCGGGCTAAAAAGGAGCAATGAGGATCACAGTCACTCTGCAATGGGTGGTGTTCTGGAGAAATGTTACTATCAGAGTGGGGAGAATAAGCATATAAGAGACCTGAGGGCCAAGCATACAGGACAGCCTCCCTGGGTGACTTTCCCTGTGGAGGAACTAAGGTGTCATAACTGTTGCATTTGGTGTTGGATGAGAAAGCACAGAGATCACAACACATGGTGCCCTAATGCCAGAAGATCTGGCTACTACCCTCAGATTTAGGGATCACTTGTGAGAAAGAAGGATGTTCCAGCTCAGACTGTCTACTAAAATGTTGAATTTTCCCAGGATGTACACTGCTACCAGAAACCATTAAGATGAAATCGCCCACTGCCAAACTGTCATGGTCTCCAGACAAAGAGGGTAGGACTGGGTTCTCTCCTGTCTGTTCAGCTACCAAACCACAGACATACTGTCCGCTTGCAATGAAATCACACCCTTGGAAAGGAAGTTCTGAAAAACCTGCAATGCAAAGAGGACTGCTCTCATCTCCAGGATAATGACGTGAAGACTAGCTTGAGTGTAGACAAAGTCCCTTGGACTGTCTTCCCTTTGAAATGCCTCTCAACCCCTACCAAAGAAGGGAGGCAACTGTTGTAACCATGACTTGCGGGGGAGGAAGAACAAATGGTCTCCCAGGATGTGAAGTTAAGCACTTTTGGTTGTGATAAGGTCTGCATTGAGACAGACGAAAGCACTTACCTACTGGATTATTTACTGCTTGGATTTTTGTTTGTCCTTAAACTTTTTATCTACCTACTGGATTATTCACTGCTTGAATTTCTACTTGTCATTAAACTTTTTATCTTTATTGCAAAACAGGACTACTGATTTGTTTTGTGACTGCTGTGGGATTTTGGCTTCAGGTGTGGTGTTTGTTTTACCAGTTGATTTTGTTCACCACTCTACACATGTTTTGGCTGTTGGAGTTTCATTTTGGTGCACTGAGAGCCTTTCCTTTCACTGCCGGTTGCAGGTGTATTTCCTGACTGGTAAATGGAACTGAATGGAGCAGCAGATCACTTGGGAAATTCTAACCCAATTTTGGGTTCTAACTGCAACAATACTGTTAGAGGGTTCGAAGGAGCAATTGAACAGCTTACTGTATTATTAGAGAAACAATGTCAGCAGATGCAGACTATATTGGACAAACTGCAAGTCCCCAGTGCCCATGGCACACACACACGCTTCCGGGACTTATGACTACTTCCGGTTTTACTAATGGCTTTCCTTCTAGTGTGGAACCTTTGGGAGATTTGGCTTCACAGGCTAGTATTCCTTGTGGTCAGACCGTAGCAACAAGTATGCAATACAATACCAACCGTATGTCGCAGTTTAATCAATGGATTACTAATGAGCTGGCATTTTTCAATGACCTCCACTAAGTAAACCTATGGACATTCATCACAGACTACGGGACTTTGAGGTTAAAATGAGCAAGGTACGTAACATTTAAACTGACAATGTGTACCTTGCTGAATGTATATGAATACAAAGGGTCCCTAAAGGCCTTAGGATGTACAAGTTCCCTAATGGGCTGGCCGTGGGTCAACCAGAGGTGGATGCACTATTATCCATGTTTGACAGACATGGTTTGAAACTTTTGCATTTTATTATAAAAGTTAATAACAACAGAATTAAAGTGTTACTGGAAGATGTTAATACACTGAACACTGAAATTTTAAATGACAATAGTTTTTTAAGTTTTGAAGCTAGATATGACAACATTTTTAATAATATTGAGGAGCAAGTTAAAGATAATGTTACTAGGAAAACCAAAAAGTTAAAAAAGGGATGAAACTGAATATAAACAAAAAGAAGCTTATCCACTTCCCAAGAGTTATTTTGGGGGTAATGGTGAAGGCATTAAGGAACGCAATGATGATTTAGATACTGGCTCTCTAAGTTATGACCTTAATGGGGGGGGGGGGTTGACAATGCTCAGATGGGTTATCGTAGCCATGAGGTGGACGAAGTATTCAAACAAGATTTCCCAGTCTTAAGGAGATCAGAAAGGATTCTCAATCAGAACAGGAATAGGCAGAATTTTTTAAGGGGACAACAGACCCCGAGGGATCAGAACAACTATTGGAACAACCGCAACCAGAACAGACATTAGACATCTCTGGTACAGGTAATCAGATTATTTCAAATTTTGGAGGTAAATTGTTAAGCTTAAATGGCTTCAACATTTTTAACTATACGGACATTCCCATTAATGAAGTCCACTTTTCTTTATTTGAAAAGTTAAGTTTGTCTCTGGTAAAAAAAAATGATATTTCTGATGTTTTAATTTATCTCAAACTATACATAAGAAAACATAGTGTTCAAAGGTAAGACTGAGCACATGAGGAACCAGGTTCGATTAAAGAAAAAAAGTCTTTTTAATCCACATTTGCACCTCATGCTAGCACATTATGAAAAAGTCTGTGTGAGGGAAATTTTCCAGAAACATCAACTTTATAAGAATTACTTTTTTAACTTGACTAGGGAAGAGGTGTTAGTGTTGAATCACTTTAGAGAGACGGATGCAATACGGGTCATGAAACCTGACAAAGGGGGAGGGGTGGTACTGATGGACACGATGGATTATGTCAATGACCTTACCAACATGTTACAGGACACTGATAAATACTCACCAGCATCCCTTAATGAAATATACATAGCCCACAAAAGGTTACAACTATTTCTGGAGGACAGTTTATATCAAGGGGTCATTAATGAGGATGTTTTAAAATTTTTAGTGAATGACCATCCATTAGTACCTACAATTTTTGGAATACCTAAGGTGCACAAAGATGTGCACCCCCCCCCCCCCACAAATTAATAGTAGCCGAACAGAATAGTTTGACTCACTCCTTAGGGGGTTTTGTGGATCGTGTGGTAAAAGGGGCATTGCTCCCGGTCAGCCATGTATTGAAAGATTCCTGGGACTTTCTAACTAGAATTAAGGGTGATTTTTTTTTAGATGTTACTGGGTTTTCGACCATTGATGTAGTGGATCTTTCAGTTCTATTCCACATGAAGAGAGACTGGAATTATTTTATGAGGCATTAACTGAACACACTAATCTAAGTAATACCATGGTGAATTTTCTAATGGAATTAATGGAATTTATTTTAAACAACAATTATATCACCTTTGAGAATGAATATTACAGACAAGCCAAAGGCGTTGCAATAGGGGCAAGTTGTGCCCCCATTTACGCTAACTTGGTAATGGCAAGGTGGGAATTTAACCACGTATTCAATTCTAGATTTTCCCAAGATTGGTTATTCTATGGTCAATACCTGGATGACATTTTTATTTTATGGAAATGTAGGGAGTCCTCAGTTTACGATTTTGTTGAATATATCAATGGAGTTTGTCCACATTTCAGGTTTACACACAAATTTAATGTGGACAGTACAGACTACCTGGATGTCACTGTTTCCAGGGATATGGACTCAGGTACTTTTACCACAGCAGTTTATCGTAAACCTACCTACTCTAATTGTTTTCTAAGTTACAACAGTCAACACCCCCACCACGTGAAAAGAAACTTGGTCAGGGGATAAATGATCAGGGGAGCAAGGATGTGTTCCACATTAGACAACTTGGAAAAGGGAACTAGGCAAATTAAATCAGATGTTTATAGCTAGAGGCTACCCTGAGAATTGGGTTTACCAGACCAGTGTAGAAATTATTGATGGTTGGGGGACTAAGTTTAAACCACTACTGGGGCAGGATGACCTTCATTTGAGACAGGGTCAACCTGTGGTTCAGAACACAGTTGAGAGTGCTGTATTCTCACAAACTATGATGACACAATTTGGCACCTTTGGTAAAAAGGTGAGAGATGTTTTAAACAAGAACTGGATGATTTTAGAATGTAACAATGAACTTGTTAGTTTGTTGGGTCATGGGCCCACCTTTTCATACAAGGTGGGAGGTAATTTAAATTTTTTGTTGGAATACTCTATCAAAATTAAGGATAGCAGAGGAACTAGGTCATGTGGCAGATGTAACTATTGTAGGTATTTGATGAACGGAACAGAAATGTGGGTGGGGGTATCCTCACAATATGTCAGACTAGCAGGAGGTAATTGTAATACTCCTGTTCTGGTTTACCTGAGTGTTTGTATGGGATACAATAGTTATTATGTGGGTAAGACCGAGAGGGCAATTAGGAAGAGAATATATGAGCATTTATATGCTATTAGTACAAAGAATTATAATTATGCCCTTTTTAAGCACACTGTTACTTGCCCAGTGTTTTCTGGCTTCAAATTTTAGAAGTGGTAGTTAAAAATGCCGGGGGGGGGGGGGTAACTGGTCAAATCAGACTGAGAAGGCTGAGTTGAAGTGGCAACTCCGTTTAAATGCCTGCCAGCCCCCTGGCATGAATGAATATGCATCTGTTAAGCCTATGTTGGTTGAAAGGGCTTCGACACTTTAATGAAAGTATTTTTATATATTTTTCATGCAACTAGTTGTTTTTAATATTCTGTCTTTTTAAGAAATGGCTGTTTTTTTTTTTAATTGGTGTAATTATATAAAGGATGTGAAGTTAAGCACTTTTGGTTGTGATAAAGTCTGCACTGAGACAGACAAAAGTGCTTACCTACTGGATTATTTACTGCTTGGATTTTTGCTTGTCCTTAAACTTTTTATCTACCTACTGGATCATCTACTGCTTGGATTTTTGCTTGTCATTAAACTTTTTATCTTTATTGGAATACAGAACTTCTGATTTGTTTTGTGACTGCTGTGGGATTTTGGCTTCAGGTGTGGTGTTTGTTTTACCAGCTTCTTGGATTACTCGGTTTTAACAGCTTTTGAATCTCAATTGCTGCAACCCTTCTCTGATGGGGTGGCACTTCTGAAATGTGTCTGGCATTTTCTTTTGGTGGAAATAAAAATGAATCATGTAACCTCTTGAAACGACTCTCAACACCCATGCATCTGAGGCGATGTCCTCCCAAGCTTCACAGTGCAGAACCAAGCAACCCCTGAATGCCTCCACAGCAGGACAGGCAACCTTTCAGGAACCCTAAAAGGGCCTCCCAGAAAAGGCTCAGTAGAAGCCCTGGTTCTGCAGACCACCTTCGCTGCACAGGCAACGTGAATTCTGGTTACCCACCACCATGATGGAAACCTCCCACAGGAGCTTCCTGAAAAGACTACTGCATTTTTCTAAAGAAAATGTGCTTGCCGCCACCCCAACCCCCCCTTCTGGCTCCTAGACAAGGTCCATTGGGGTGTGGCAAAATGCAATCCAACAAAAGACAGCATCTTCCTGTCTTGTTTGCTCCTTGTCAATGTGTCTTTAATATTTGGCCAAAGAGCAAGAAGCTATCTAAAGGGGCATCCGCAAAGTTGCACAACCTCATCCATGTGTAGTGACACAAGGCAATACCAGGGCCCATAGTTTGGGGCATGCCACTGGCTACGATGGAAAGCAGGTGGACTGAGATGTTGGATATCGATTGTAATGTGGACAACGGTGTCTCCACAGTCTTTTGAGACTCTGGAGCCTACTGTGCCTTAACTATTCTGGACACGTCAGACACGACGTCCCATTGAAACCTTGTCAATTAGCCAGGTAATGTAACGTCGTCAGCATAAAGGTGGCTGATGCATGGGTGCACTTCCCTAACCAGTCCAGTGTCTGTATTGCCTATTAAGGGGATGGAATAATTAACTCACTTCTGAGATGTCCTTCTTGGTCGCTGATGCCACCATAATGGCATCAACATGGGACCTTTACTCCAATGTTGTTGATCACTGGGAGGGGTCAAGGTCTTATGGGGCTTTTTAGCTACAGGCGCCATTGTACTGAATTCTCTACAGGCACTCAGGGACACTGAGTCAAAAAGCATGACTGGAGGGGGGGACCACTCAGAATGTGGATGGGCCCACCCAGAATACCTCCAAAAATACAGACTCCACTGAAGATGGAGCTTCATCAATACAGTCTCCATGCTGGCAAAGCAAGTCCAAGAAATCATCAAAAGAGGCATCTTCACAGAAGAGAATTTGTGGACCCCTCTCCTAACTTGGGGTCGGTATCACCAGTGATGGATTCCTTCATGAAATCCAGGTGCTTCCTCTTGCACCATTTCTTGCCATGACCCTTCCACATGAGGGAGTCTGGAGAAGAAGCAGAAGAGGAAGGGGAAGGGGGCCCTGAGTGCATGGTGGTTTGAAGGCCTATCAGAATGGTCTGTTCCACAGCAAGCTGGTGCGAGTTAGTAGGCACAGAAAAAGAAGGGGATGGAATGATGGTTGGCACTGACCACTATGTCTCTGGTCTGGAGAGCATCCCTTCTACTACGTCAAAAGTGAAGACTGAAGTTGGTCATTTGGAGTCCGCACTCCTGGGAGCGGAAGACTCCAAGGAAGTGCCATATTCTGGTGCTACTTCCACCTGCCTCTATGCTGAGAATGGAGCCAAACTCTCAAGCACCAAGGTGCTGAGAGAGAGAGAGACAGAGAGACAACTCAGAGGCTTGAAGCTTTGACCCAGACCTGGAAACCCTGTCCCTGAAGGGTCGACTTCAAAACTGCCAGAATTGAGAAGGACAGGGTAGGGGTGGAAGCCAGATTCAGCCATGATGTTGGACCCAACTCCGATGTTTGTAAGTCAAACAGGTCCAGAAGCCCTGTAGCCACAAGGCCTGAGGGAGTAAACAAACTAGTCTGAGCCGAAGCTTTGGGTGGGGGACTCAAGGTTGATGGAATCTGATCTATTTGCATTTGAGCCTGTAGTAAGACTGCATCAGCTGCTCCAAACCTGTGAGTCTAATACTTCCAACCCATCAAATCAGTCAAGCCGAAGACGCTACTGAGGAGGGCTTGGAGACTGACCTGCTAGTATAAGGCTCTGAGGACCTGTTGAATCTATAGCAGAAAAAAGTCAGAGTAAGAGTAGAAGGTGAAAAGGGGAGTGAATTCTTCCCAAGAAAGCTCCTTTTGACAGGAAAATGCTAGGGACACAAAGCAATGGGGATGAAACCTTCTCAGTGGTCTGTGCCAACAGGGAATGGGTCTGAGGAGTCAGATCTGAAGCTGGCATGGATGCAGCTGAAGATCTTTGGACCTTTGGATCCAGCTGGTTATAAGCAGGGGGAGCCACTCAATTGTGATCCCTTTAGGAAGTTTGGAGTCCTTAGCACCATCCCTCTGACCCTGATCACTCTTGTACAACTTACTAACTAGAGCAGTGGAGGAAGAAGCATCTCTAGAAGGCAGAAGACCCTTGACGACTACTTACCTATGCTTATTGACTTCCCTGGGGCTGAATTTGTGACAAATAGAGCAGTCAACCTCTAAATGAGCAGCCCCATGGGAGTAAAATGCACTGCTCGTAGATATCCAGCAATGGGAACTTGTGGCCACATGCCATACACTTAACCTTTATCCACTGTAAACAAACAGCAACACATAAAAACACCACTACAACAACAAAACTTATTACAAACTCTTTTTTTTTTTTTGTTACTTAACTGATACACACAAAGAAAAAAATGTCAGGAACAGCATACAACAGTAAAAATAGTCTACTACTACCAAAAACCTAATTTAATGTAACCATTACTTATCAGCACTACAACTATAAAGTCAGGCTAGGGAAATAGGTAACAGAAAAGAAAAAAAAACAGGCAGTTACATCAAAAAGGATACATTAAAGTGAAACTTGATACCTAGCTGCTGTCCTGGAAGGCGGCAAATGAGATTGGAGGCTGCTTAACTGAGTGTAAGCCACTTCATTCAAAACCTCAATGGTTTACAGTTATCTTTTGTTCACTAGTGCACAAACACAGAGATTCTTGGAGTTTGTCAATACAAATGCCCTGGAACAATTTGTCAGAGTACCCTCTGGGGAATAACAGCTTGGCGCTTGTCCTTACTAACATAAGAGCATCTTGTACCATCCCTTGCGTATCCTAATCACTTGTTACGTCTAACCATAAAATCCATGAAGCAATCAACATCTTTAAGACAAACTACCTACTCCTAATTGATACATTGGCAAACTTCAAATCCCCACCAAACCCAGTTAACTCCACTGAATATGCAAAAATGTACACCACGACACTATATCAATATGTAAAACAGCTCCACAGATGTAGCTCTACCTTGCAGGAACAAGTGCAGGGCAAACCCAGAAACAAACATATGGTGGAACCATAACATTAATAAGCTTTATAATAAAAGAAAAACAATTTTGATCAAAAATAAGAGTAACTCCCAGAATGTTACAGCCTTTGTCACTGAAAGAAACAAACTCCTCAGGAGTTTAATAAAATCCACTAAAGCCAAGTTTGAGGTTAAAATAGCTACCCAAGCTAAGGCCAAACATAAGACATATTTTAGTTATGTTTGTAATCTCAAAAGTACAATGCAGCAATGCACTCAGTTGACTGTGAACCTGGTTACCTACACTGAGGCAGAAGATTTTGAGAACCTACTGGCTGATAAATTTAGATCAAACATTAACCCTCTCTCCCCTCTGTCTTACCCTCAAGATATACCTGAAACGGCTCACCTCCAGCAATCACACAAACCCAAGTCATAAAAACGCTATCAAAAGCTAAAAATACTGCACAGATGGGTCCTGATATTATCGCTGGATGCATCTTAAATAGCATGAAGCATGATTTAGCTACATCCCAAACACCTTTCAATCTCAGCCTCCATACAGGTTTTGTACCAAGCAAATTGAGAACAGAAACAGTCAATCTGCTGTATAAGGGAGGACCTTCTACAGACCTAGGGAATTGCAGACCCATAAGTCTGACCAGCATCATATGCAAAACCATGGAAAGACTTATCATGGAACTAATCAATCAGGACACAGGGAACCTCCAAACACAAGACCTGTCTCAGTTTGGATTTGTCAAGGGCAGGTCATGCTTACTCAACCATGTGGATTTTTTGAAAAGGTCACCAAAGCAATGGATGAAGGCAAAATGGTACATACCACATACCTTGATCTGACCAAAGCTTTTGACACAATGTCTCACTCAAGCATAGCAGAAACGCTAAATAAACTGGGAACAACCCCCCTCCATCACCTGCTGGATTGCTGACGGCTCACAGACAGGATGCAAGAAATCAAAAAAGGGGAAGTTACCTCCAGAAAGAGAGCAGTCACCAGTGGAGTCCCCCAGGGTTCTGTGCTGAAATCTCTCCTGTTGGCATTTACTTTACTGAAGTAACAGACAAAACCAAAGGGATCTGGATGACTAAGTTTGCAGAAGACTGCAAACTAGGAGCAGTCACTGAATCCCCAAAATTACTTTGCCATCCTGAAGGAAGGTCTGTCG
Source organism: Protopterus annectens (assembly GCF_019279795.1). Taxonomy (NCBI): domain Eukaryota; kingdom Metazoa; phylum Chordata; order Ceratodontiformes; family Protopteridae; genus Protopterus; species Protopterus annectens. The sequence goes on along the minus strand of NC_056735.1, from coordinate 752,124,706 downwards.
TCCGAAATAAATAAGTGCAGCCAAAATCATGGACTAAAACCAAGTGCCAAAAATGCATTATTGTATCCTTTGGGGAGTCATCTGTCCCAGGGAGCTACCACATTAACAATATGCCCCAAAGAGTTGACCCACTTGTTTGGGATTTGAAAAGTTGTGGACAGTGACTTAACTTTTGACCAACATGTGTCCACTGTTGAAAGAAAGCCCTTCTATATCGTACAGCTTATAAACAAAGGGATTATGTCTACATCTATGGATGTCACTGTCCCCAATACTCAGGCCTCATTAATTTAGTCATTGAACATAATCCCCACTTTGGCATGTATCTGTTCAGACACATGCAAATGAAATGCCCACACAAATCCCTTAAAATACAAGGTCTAATCAACATGCCCCAATTCAAAGCCCTGTCACTATTCTCAGTATTCTACTGACTGCTAAGAGGTGACCTGTGTCTGCAATACAAGACATCCTTTGACCCATCACTGATGGATTTTCTGTGCATCAGCAAGTCAAATGGCATCAGAAATACTCAGTCTAGGGATTTAAACCTCTTCTACGACATCAAAAGAATGGTTGGGAGCAACAAGTACATCTTGCACAGGATTCCGCTGGTCTGGGACAGACTTCAATCCTCATAAAACAAAGTTCATTGCTGTCCACATTCAGGTGCAACTTGAATCAATGGATGGGGAACAGAAAATTTACAACAGGAACTGTGGTGGTGGTGCTGCAGTAGCGCTGTCGCCTCACAGTAAGACGTTGTCCCATTCGATTCTCAGCTAGAGCGTCTTCTGTCTGGAGACATGAGTGAATGGGCGTACCTTCGTTGAAGGTTGTGCGTCAGGGCTGGCAACTCGGCACGTAAAAATCTACTGCCAATCATTAGCGGACCGGAGTTCCGCTGTGGCGACCCCTAACCGGGAAAAGCCGAAAGACACAACAACAACTGCCCCTGAACTACTAATGAACAGAAGCAGCTCCTAAATGACCATGGAATGGGTTAGGTCAATCTCTAACCAAATGAGATAGGTTAATTTGGGCACAAAAAGGGAAACTGGGTAGGCTTAAATGGCCTGCAAGGGCAGCTAGCCTAGAACTTACCTATGAACCTATTTAAAGCAAGCAACTGCCTCTTAAACTAGGGAAACCAAACACCATAACCTTTTATTTGTCTCTCTTACTCTGTACTATTAGAGATAGACTGTCATACTATAACTGCTTTCACTATATAATGGCTGTATTACAAACACATAAAATTTTTCCAGATTTAGAAAAATGTTTCCAGGTCCTGGTAAAGTTACTAAACATTGTACATGGCAAGTGCTTACTTTTCAGCTAAATAAACTGGGAATAAACTCCCTGTGTCACCCACTGAACTTCAATTTAGACTAGGCTTCAACAGAACTGTACTGTAGAAGTCTGAACTATCTTATCTTTCACTGATAACTTATTTAGACTAAATTTTACCAAATGCTTTCTTAGATGTTTGCTCATTTACTCAGTCAGTACTAATACCTGGTATGATGTAAATGGCTCAGCTGCTTTTATTTTTTATATATTACTTATTTAAAATGTAATAAAATATTATTTATAGAATTTGAGGTGTCCATCTGGGAACTTGTGACTGTGGCCCAAAAAGATGGGCTAATCACCTGCTAGGATTACAAATTTTAACTATGGTTAAAAGACACAGACTTTGATTACCTAAAGAAGATATTGCCTGCTACCTACTGTTTTCCTAACATATGACAAAGGCCTTCTTGTTGTGTTTCTCTTTTGTCATGTAATAGAAAGACTTAGCTCCCTGCTACAGCTTCCAAGTAGTTTTAAATACTCTTCTTGTCCATGTTTTTCTTCAACCTGGCTGCAAAGGAAGAAGTTGGGCCAAAACCTTCTACATATCAGAACATTTCTGTTCTAGCTGGTGGGCATCAGACACTAGAGGTTTTTAGGTGGTTGGGTTGGAGCCTGTTCACACATGCCTCTTACACTGCAAACACTTGTTATGGGTGTCCTATAAGAGGACATGTTATTCACAAAGACATCTAGAATAATGCTTGAACTGCTCCAAAGGTACAGCCAGACATAATAAAAATGCTACAAAAAACAAGAGAAGTGACAAAAAAGCACTGGGGCAGTAAACTAGAGGTGTTTTACCAAGCGCCCCTGACAACTTTGGAATTTGGGATGCAAGTATTCAGCAATCTGAGGATTCTGTGTTTAGAAGAAAACAAAAAAGAAAGGAAGAAGTTCACACAAACAACACGGAAGAAAAAGAAACTGTTAAATGTTTGTAAAGTAAAGAGAATACGTACTAAAAAGGATACTGCTTTGTTATGCAACACACACATTACTGGGAGTGATAACATTTCTCTAGAAAACCTTCAGTCTACAGAAAAATACATAATTTTTTCCAAAAGGGAAGGTAGAAAAAAAGAGGCAAGGGGCAGGTGAAATGGAAGAAATCAAAAGTGAATGTGGACTGAATAGTATTACTGTTAAAAAAAAAAAAAAAAAGAGAGAGAGAGAGAAAAACAGATGTTGACTACATGGCTCAAGTTGGGATGTACAAAGCCAGCTGGATAAGAACTATATGCTTGCAAATGTAATATGCAATGAAAACAGTGGGATTAATATGACTAATAATTATCAAGATGATCATACCTTTGTAACAACTGACAGAGCAGATATTACTGTATTAGAAGTTGAAGATTCTTCAGATCTGGTCAGAAATTATAATTATTGTAATTGGAGATTCAGTTATTAAAGGAACTGCTACTTATATTTGTAGATAAGATGATGAACATTGAATAGTGTTATGCTTGCCAGGAGCAAAATAGAAGATGTGAGACAAGTCATGCAGCACTTTAATGTAAGGAAGTACAGATCTGTTTTTATTCATGTCGGTACCAATGATCTCATCCGTAAAGACTTTCTCACTGTTAGTGGGGAACTTACAGCCCTCTTAGATAGTATAGCTTGTACTGGTGTTAGGACATACTTTTCACAAATCACATATAGAAAGGACAGTGAGGTCATTGTGAATGAAAGATTTTTTGGGCAAATACCTACATGGAAAAAAATGTTCTGTTTAAAAAAATGGAAATGTGTAGAGCATCCAAGACTAGCTTTAGGCACAAGTGTGTTCAGACAGGATGTCATGCATTTGTCAAGATTAGGGAAGAGAATTTTTGCAGCAGATATTTTGCAATATTTGACGAACACTAGGTAAGAATTTTGCCAGGTTGAAAATTTAACTATTTACAGACAGCAACATCTGATGCATCTCTGATGGTTGTTAATGCTATGAGCATTAATAATAAAGTTTTTTTATTAGAAAATTTGCTATGTTTATATAATACTGATGTTGTTATTGTTTGTGAAACATGCTTAAAGAACAATGACTAGATATCAGTTCTGTCAGGGTACAAATATTTTTACTGTAGTCGGCATTGTAACAAAAAATCAGGTGCAGGTGTTACGATAGGGATTAAAAACAGTTATGAGACCTGTGATTATTTTAAGTTCAAAGATAACAATACTATGGATTGTGTAACTGTGATGATAAAGATAACCCTGGAACATATAACAATTGTTGGAGGGTACAGACCACCAAAGTCAAGTGCAGATGACCTAGAGGATTTCATACACTTTTTACCATTAAACACAGGAGGGAAGAATAATATTAGCTAGGGACTAACAGACTGAAATAATGTTGATTCAACTACATTAGCAAATTATTCACAACGCATGTTCAGGAACAACAGTTGCTTCAGATTGTAAAAAATCTACCAGGGAACGGAACATACTAGACATTGTGTCCTTAAAGAAATTACTGTTACTTCAAGTTATTTTACCAATGTTGATGTGCAGAGATCATGGGGTTATAAAGGTTATTTGTTGCTAGATAATTCTGCCAAACTAAAATGTAAACCAATGCATAGAATGAAGATTAAATACAGATTATATGGAAGCAAAACAGTCACTATGTAAAACTAACTGGAGTCATGAGTACAGTGGAGAAACTGCAGATGGAATGTGAAAAGTTTTGAAAGAGAAATTGAGTGCAAAAATTCAAATCTAGGTGTACAACATCAGGGGGATAGATTTCCCTAAGAACAAGATATCTGATCAAGGTGACAGACAAAAAATATAAGAAATAGAAGAGAGGTCAAACTACAACTTTGAAAACTGAAATAAACAAGCTGAACAAACACATTAGGCATAGTGTGAGACCAGATCAAGAAAGATTTGATGAAATTTATATAACTATATTGATCATAATAGGAAATATTTTTATAGATACATAAAATGTGAAAGGAGTACAGATATACAAATTTATAAACTGTGTAGATTCTAAAATTTATTTTCAGACAGAACAGATTACATATATATTTAAAAAATCTTACGAAAAAGAGTTTGGCTCCACAAAGTGGTTGATAACTCATTCTAGAGACATCCAGGTAACCACAGACACTGGAATCAAATTAGATTATATTGAAAATGAACTGCTCAAACTGGATCCAAACAAAGCACAGGGATGATACAGAAGAACTTACAGTACTAGTACATCTATTATTTACTAGGTCTAATAAATATGGGGAGATTCCTTAAGATTGGAGACATGCACTTATTAAACTTTTTTTTAAGGTAAAGGGGAGTAGGACAAACTCACAATCATATAGACCCTTAAGTCTACTTTCATGCTGTGGAAAAATAATGGAGAAGGTAATATTGGATATGTTATTGTAAGAATTGGATAGGTTGGGACTTGAAATTATTTATCAGCATGCATATGTTGAAAATAGATCTATTACTACCTGTAACATGATATCATAAAAGTAAATTGTCCTGTGATGTAATTTATATAGATTAACTTCAGCATTTGACAGGGTCATACACAAAACACTGATCAATACATTAGAACAACCAGTTCAATGTATTCTTGATAAGATGGGTAGGTGCATGGCTTACAAACAGAACATGGCAAGTATCATACAGCAATTGGACATGTGAGATTCTTGGTTACAGTCAGTGTATCCCACATGGCTCTGTCCTGCATCCTTACTTGTTTAGTTTGTGTCTTTCAGACTTACTTTTTCATTTGAGTTGTTCTACAGTCTGTATGTAGGTGACTAGAAATTGGGTAAACTGATTACATGTCTTACAGATAAGCCAAGTCTTCAAAAGAACTTGACTAAACTAACCATCTGGACACAGGAGAATAATATGCTGATAAATACATAAAAAGACAAGCATATGCCATTTGAGAGACATAAATTGAAAGGTGAATACTTAATAAAGCACACAGTGAGTGAAACTGTAGATTCATTTAAGGGCCTGGGTATATGGGTAGATCCAGCTTTGAGTTTTTCTAATCTTATCAACCAATGAATTGATTGATGATAGTTATAGAACTACAGGTTGTAGAAAAAGATTTATAAAGTCTAGGAAATCAGAAATGATGAAGTCATTGTTTGTTAGCTACATTAGTGGTACAAAATAATCAGGAAAACCTATGTAGAAGATTCTATGAATGAAAAGTGTATTAACTGGTTCTCTGACAGAGTAGCAGATGGATGGAATAGGCTAACAAATTACATTAAAGCAAGTGCTAGTTTAGATATGTTAAGAACAGTGTGGGCACCTATTATAGGAACAACTGTTTTGCTATTTTGTCAGGCTAAAAGGGCATCAATGCCCATACTTAAAATATTTATATGTATGCATGTAAGCTTTGTACAAGGAGGGTAAAGAAGGGGCACACAGAGTGATGGGGTGCCACCAATTTTGAAGTACTGATGTAAGAAGCAGGACGATATAAGGTACAGCACAGACTAGGACTGTTAAAAAAAATCTGATGTGCACAGTTTTTTTTTTGCAAGGAGCACCCAGAGGTAAGATGCAGTCATTTCTAGTTACAAGCAAGAATATAAAACTGAATACATGTTTTTCTGATGTGGTCTCAGGCTCAAAAGATGGAGCTGTCACTTTGGATTACACTTTAAACATTTTAAAACTTGGAGAAAGTTTTTAAATATGTTCAAAATGTAATATGCTAGCCATCCAGTATTTCTTCCGTCACAACAAAAAGTTGCCTTACTTAATTTGATAGGGGAGTCCTTGAACCTCTTTATGCTTAACAATATAAAAGCATAGTAGGTTGAGGGGGTGTCATTTGGGAATTACAACTGTTCAAGATGCAATTCTCACATATTACAGACTACATTGAGAATATGACAAAAACAGTCCTTTCCATGCAACATCTTAGGAAGGAAGTAAATTATGATATTTGACACACAGATGCCTTGAAAAAAATAAGCCTTTTTTATTCAAAGCTGCCCTCAAGAAAACTTTTTCTTCCAAGTTATTATAACTTCAGAGATAAGTTATCTAAGGTTTTATTGTGTTACTGGTTCCAACATGGGACATACAACTGCCTTTCTCTCTACTCCACAAAGACAAAACATATATAGACTCACAGATATGCAAATAAATTGTTTATATGCTTATGCCTGTAAAATAGGGCTTACACAGTGGCTGCAAAAGGGTATGCTTGAGCTGCTGTGTTAGAACAGTTCTAGTTTGAAAACAGCATTTGTGCAACTTGCCTAGATCGCCATCTGCTATAAGCTCTGCTGTCTATATTGCTCAGGTCTTTCATCTACAAAATCCAACTTTATAGTAGGTCTTGCCTTTTCTTACACTGTGGACATCCTAGTGAGGTAATCATTTATTTTCTACTTTTCTTAAACAAAATTCACAAACCAAGCTATTTTCATACCACATCCATTTTCTGGGGCCCAGCTCTATCAAACATAAATTTCATTTCTGACTCAAAACCTAATGCCTATGGCAGCCTGTATACTCCCTCATGTCTGTGCATTAGGTAGTTTTTCTGCTCTGATCAGTTGTGGCATAACACGATGAACAGCATTTTACCATCTACAGCCTTACCTCAGAATGATCTGGGCAGGATCCAGTTGGCTTTCCAAGGGCAACTGCAACATGATGATCATTATCCAGCTTTGTTTCCTAGAAGAGAAACACAAGTTACCAGTAAATTGACAGCTGGGAAATTGTTTGTCCCCATGGCTATATACATAAACTCACCATGCTTCCTTAAGTCAAGAAATACAGTCAAAAACATTTTTCAGTCACATCCCGATAGAATACAAGATACATTTATAATTAAGGAAAAATTAATTATAAGGTATGGGTACATCACATATTAAGCATGCTGTAGTTCATTTGTAAGATCTCCGCTTCATAGGTCCAAGGTCTGGGTTTCAATCATGTCATCTTGTCACTGTCTGTGTGGAGTTTACTTGCTCCTCCCATGTCTGTGTGGGCTTTGTCTGGGTACTCCATATTTTCTCACTTCACCTAAACATGTTGGTTACCTGGCTACATTAAATATATACCAAATGCATTAAACTCTGCCTTACCTTTATGGCCTGAATCATGACTGAAAACAGTCCATGGAGCAGGACACTTACCCAGTTAAAAAATGATACATAAGTAATAGCTACATTAATAAAAGCTTAAGGTCACGGCTTTGGCAACATTCTAGAGTGACTATGTGTGCTTATCTTCAAATCAAGTTGGAAGTGCTTATCTGCATCTTAAATAATAAGTGCAAATGGTACTTACGTATTATCGCAACCAGATTTTCGTGGTTGCAGTAATATTCTTGTTGGCCCAAAAACGGATTGTGGGAGTAAAGTTAAGGTTGAATTTGATGTTTTCTATGGATACAACCTATTTTTTTCACAAATTCATAAGCAAAATTAATGTGGAAATGTGAATCCTGTTTGCGTACTTCAGAAAGTACAGTTTTGTACCTACCATAAATGTAGATGTTCGAGGATCCACATTGCTGCAGTCCTAACTATTGGGTAGTCCGCTGTCCAGTCGGCCCGAATACCAAAGTATATGGCTGACGTCGGTCAGGGCGCATTAGACTGACGTCAGTACGTCAGGGTACTAATGCGCATGACCGACGTCATATCCTCAGTCTTTTCTTGCCCCAGATGTCAGAAGACCCTGAAAAGATAAGGCCAAAACCAAAAACTCCAAACATACCTGCACCAAAAATATGTACAATATATACAAAAGTAACAGAATATAACCTCACCTACACAACCACCCCTAAACACAGAGGGGAAGGAGGGAGGGTAAATTGGACTGCAGCAATGTGGATCCTCATCTACATACATTTATGGTAGGTACAAAACTGTACTATGTTCTTCATTCCACATTGCTGCAGTCCTAACTATTGGGTAGAATCCCAAAGCAGAGGTAAGGGAGGCTGGCAAATCATAAGGAAGCAGGAACTGACAACATGCCTTGCAAAATAGCTGTGGCAAAACCAGCCCTAGACTTAGAGTAGAGAGGAAGGTGATAATGCTTAGAGAAAGTATGCACTGAACTCCAAGTTGCTGCCTCCAAAATATCCTTAGTGGCCAGGGCCCTTACAAATGCTGTTGAAGTGGCAGTAGCCCTAGTGGAATGAGGCCTAATCCCAGCTGGAATCTCCTTGCCATGATGGGAATAACAAAATGCAATGCAACACCCAATCCACCTAGAAATAGTTTGTTTTGACACAGGCTTGCCCTTGGGACCCAAAGCAAAAGAAACAAACAACTGCTGAGACTGCCTAAAATCCTTAGTCCTGCTCAAATAATAACGCAATTGCCTGTGTACATCTAAAGTGTGCAAAAACTTTTCCCTTTATTTTAGGGATCTGCATAAAAGTAGGCAAATGAATAGTTTGGTTTAAAGCCACACTAGAAACCACCTTAGGCATAAAGGAAGGAAGGATTAGTAAAGATACCCTATCCTTATGAAAAATCAAAAAGGCTCTACCGCCATAAGGGCCTGCAACTCAGAACCCTTCTTGCAGAAGTAATGGCCAACAAAAAGCAGTCTTCCATGACAAATATTTCAATTCAGCAGTAGCCAGAGGCTCAAAAGGTTGTAGAGTAAGTTTCTCCAACACAAAATTGAGATCCCAAGCAGGAGTAGGAGCTCTTGGGGGTCTTATATTCTTTGCCCCTCTAAGAAATTGCTTGAACAAAGGATGAAAACAATGGTGGGTCACAATCATAGTGAGCTGAAATTGCTGCAGCATGAATCTTAATGGAAGAGAAAGACAAACCTTTGTCCAATAACTCAGTAAGATATTGAAGAGCCACACTCAAATTAGGCTCAGAAATCTCCAAATTGTTTGCTGCACTCCAAAATAAAAATCTCTTCCATTTTTCTGCGTACACTTTCCTTGTACTAGGTCTTCTGGCTTCCATAATCACATTTAAAACTTGTTGAGGAAGTTGAGACCTGCTGTCTTACAAAACAGAATATGCCAGGCTGTTAGATGAAGAGAGTGAAGCTTGACATTGAGCAGGTGACCGTCCCTCTGAGACAACAGATGTGGAATCAAGGGTAAAGGCCATGGAGGCTTCCTTACCAGACTCCTCAGTAATGGGTACCAGTGCTGCCGAGGCCAATCTGGAGCTATTAAAATCATCCTTGGCTTGTCTTGTCTGACCTTTAGAAGCACCTTTAGGAGAAGAGGCAGAGGTGGAAAAGCATACACATGAAGATTTTTCCAACTGAAAGAAAGAGCATCCACTTTCCAAGCTGTGTGATGAAACCTCTTTGTGCAAAACTTTGGCAGCTGGTGGTTTTGTGGATAAGCGAACAGATCTATGTCTGGAGTTCCCCATGACACTGTCAATTTTTGAAATACATGAAGATCCAGTTTCCACTCGTGGGGATCCATGATTTGTCTGCTTAACACATCTGCTAAGGAGTTCTGTGCTCCCGGCAGAAACCTTGCCTGAAGAGTTAGTTGCAAGCTGAGCGCAGTCTCCCATAAAATCATTGCTTGCCTGCACAATGGGTAAGAATGTGTTCCCCCTTGTTTGTTGATGTACCACATGACAGTTGTGTTGTCTGTTAGAATCAACACCTGCCCTGGAAGAAGTAACTCCTTGAAAGCCATTAATGCAAACTGGACTGCTAACATCTCTTTCATGTTGATATGTCGATGCTGTAGTCTGGCAGGCCACTTGTCTTGTATCCATTTTCCATTTAGATGAGCTCCCCAAGCAATGTCTGAGGCATCTGTCGTTAGAATCTGACTCGCCTCTGGCCGGGTCACAGAGAGTCCCTTGTTTAGGTGACATTCCTGAGCCCACCACAAAAATTCCTTTTGAATGCAAGGTATTATTTGAATGACAGTGTCCAAATCCTGGCAGTGCTGTGTCCATACATTTTTGAGATACCATTGCAGCTTCCTCATATGCAGTTTGGCATTGGGAAGCACCAGAATACAAGATGCCATGAACCCTAAGGCTTGAAGGACTGTCCTTGCAGTCAGCCCGGACTGAAGAGATAGTTGATGGAAGTAACTGGAAAGATTCTTTTGTTTGTCCGGGGTTAAAAAGGCCATCTGGGCTGCTGTATTCAGTCTCACACCCAGAAAGCACATGTCTTGAGAGGGTACTAGACTGGACTTTATTTCGCTTCACAGAATACCCTAGGCATCTTAGCACTGCTATGACATAGTCCAAATGCTGTAGAAGGTCTTCCTTTTCTTGAGCTAGAATCAGGCAGTCGTCCAAGTAAGGATAGATTTGAATTCCTTTTAGCCTGAAGTAAGCTATCACTGGAGCCAGAACCTTTGTGAATACTCTGGGCGCAGTGGATAAGCCAAAGGGCAATGCAGAGAACTGATAGTGAGAATTTCCAGCTCGAAAACGCAGATACTTCCTGCAACTTAGTCTTATAGGCACATGAAGGTAAGCTTCCTTGAGATCTAAAGTTACCATCCAGTGATCTTTGCCCAGCAGAGGTAAAAGCTGTTGTAACGTCAACATTTTGAACTTGGGAATGTCCAAATAAGTGTTGAGGATAGATAAATCCAAAATTGGCCTCCACGTGTTCCCCTTCTTCGGTACTAGGAACAGACGAGAATAAAATCCTAGGCCCCTTTCTGGCACAGGAACTGGCTGAATGGCCCCTATTTGGAGCAACAGAGAAATTTGCTTGTGAGCCTCTTGTCTTTGTAGAGGAGGAATGTCTGGCATGCCTTTGAAAGGAGGCAAGGTATGGAAATAAAACCTGTAACCGTGGTGAATGATATCCAGAACCCATCTGTCTTGGGTAATTAAATCCCAATTTTCTTTGAAAAGAGACAGCCTTCCTCCCAAAGGTGCTGCCAGGCGAGAATGTACTGGCAGCTGAAAAGGCAGGTCATTGGGTCTGCTTACGAAAGGACTGACCCCTGCCCTCACCAGAAGTCTGAGCAGGGGAACTCCTGTCCTAGACCTAAAAGAACCTTGAGCTCTGCCCCTACCACGTCTAGACCTACCCCTAGACTGGGAATCATAAGCAGGATAAGTCCATCCCTTAGTAGGCCAATTTCTACTAAACTTGGAGGCTGCACCTGCAAAAATCCTTAACAGTTTGCATAGACTTAGCCTTGTCCTCCATTTTCTTTAAGACTGCTTCCACAGGCGAACCAAACAACACATCAGACTGCAAAGGAGCATCCAAAATCCTTGTTTTAACATGCTCAGCTAAATTCTGATCTCTCAACCAGGCATGCCTACGAAGAACAGAACCAGTGGCAGCCACCCTCGAGGAGGCCTGCACAGCATCAAAACCACATTGCAAAGAATGTTTACCCACCTGTTCAGACACATGAACTAAATCCTGCAACTCTTTACACTCAATACCTTCTGCCAGAGCATCCACCTTAGATTTCAATTGTGAAAGGAGATAATTCTGATATTTTAACATGTGAAACTGACAATTCAACGCCTCATGGCTAAAGTGGAAGAAGTATACACTTTCTTTCCCCATCTATCCAAAGCCCTTGCCTCTTTATCAGGAGGAACAGGATTTTTAACAACAGAGGCCTTCACACCTTTAGGCCCCTGACAGACAGTTTCCGGTCTGCCCTAGGACTCTTAAAAGATACTTATGAGCTTCAGGCACCCTATAGTACCTATCCGGTTTAACTGGGGCAGGAGGCAAAGAATCAGGATTCAGGGAAGCCTCTGCAAAACATCTTCCACCACATTCAGAAGAGGGGGTATAGCTAAAGGCCTATGCTGGGGTAAAACAAGAATTCCTAAAGCTCTTCCTGGAATCAGAGAAATCTTGACCTTCCCATTTAAAATGCTCCTCATGGAATGCAGAGTCTCTGAAAATGAAAAATCCTCAGGAGGAGAAGCAGAAGGAGTAGAATCATCCACATCAGAATCAGAATAAGGAGGATACTCCTGCAAGTCTTCAGCAAGACTCAGAAGCCTCCGAACATTGCTCAAAACTTTCAAACTCAGGTTCCACCCTAGGCCTCTTATCAGGAGGGGGCATAGAACCTCTAATCATAGTAATCAAATCCTCTGCCATTTTAAGCATATGTTTCTTAGGCAAAGACCCAGAAGCACTAGGAGAAACCCCCACTGAAGCTGAACTTGGCCTGCCTCTCAAAGAAGCCTTGGAAACAGAAGGGGAGGCCCTAACCACCTTAGGAAGAGAGGGAAGAACAGCCACCTGAGAAGCCCCTCAGCCTGGCCTACTTCCTGTGAGGATACATCCTGTAACAGTAAAGTCTCTCCCTGCTCCAAAGAAACACCTGGCAAAACCTCCAGCTCCACTGAGCCTTCTAAAGATCCGACGTCTGGGACTGTCGGTTCTTCCACTCTAGGCTTTGCTGCTTTGTCCCTTGCGCTTTTTTGGTCGAAGCGGCGCCGGAGCATCCGACGGCATTTTATAATTACAACTTCCCAAAACTAACCTGGCACAGTCTAACCTTCTCTTAATAGTGCGTTTGTTAAATCTAGCACAAGAGCGGCATCCAACAACGTCGTGCTCAGGCCCTAAACAAGGTATACACAAAGTATGGTAATCCCTATGAGGTATCTGTTTCCCACAAGAAATACAGTTATTCACTTTTCTGACATCCGTTAAATACTGAGGCAAGAAAAAACAAAATATTCCCAACGGGTACTTAGCCAACTTTGATTCGGTCTGAAACTCTGACTTCAGAAACTTTCAGAACGCCAACCTGCACTCGCAAAATTGCTTCTGCATCGGACCATGCGGCAAAAAAGACTGAGGATATGACGTCGGTCATGCGCATTAGTACCTTGACGTACTGACGTCAGTCTAATGCGCCCTGACCGACGTCAGCCATATACTTTGGTATTCGGGCCGACTGGACAGCGGACTACCCAATAGTTAGGACTGCAGCAATGTGGAATGAAGAACATCTGGTTACACTACTGTCATACTGCTGGAAATTAAACGAGAACACCTGGGAAATGTTTGGTTGAACTGCTGCCGTACTGCAAGAAGGATTATTCCAAAGTTGACAATACATTTTTTTCAGATAATAAGATATCAAGAGCAGCAAATTTTGGGGGTAAATTATTGGCTTTATTTTACAAACATTTGAAAAGAATTTAAGTTAAAGAGAAGAACAAATAGATAAAAGTACTTGTACAACAGAGGCTAAACGTAATATTACATGTGCTGTTAGGTGTAAGATAAACATGTATGGAGTATCTGACAGTACCGGATGATTTTTTTGTTTTCAGATGGATAGTAGTTAATGTTGGAATGTTTTCTGGATGTTTTGGACAGCATACTTGTGGATATTTTCTGGATGTTTTGAGCAGCATATTTGTGGATGTTTTCTGGATGTTTTGGACAGCATACTTGTGGATGTTTTCTGGATGTTTTAGGGCTGCATACTTGTGGATTGTTCAGTCGCGGGTGTATCATGAGTGACATGATGTTGGGAAATGGCATAACTTCAAACAGTAATTTTTTAAACTGTACACTGTTCTTCCTGCCTAAACAATGTCTTTTCATAAAGTTACCATTGCCACTGTAATTCTGCATACATTTCTGGTTACATTCACACACTGGGAAGCAAGTGGTATTATCACAAAAATCTGGTTGCGATAATATGTAAGTACCGTGCAAATATACAGAGATGCAAACAAGCACACTTGTACTGACAATACAAGTGAAACTAGGGTGTTCTAAAAAGACTCTAAAGCTGCAATTGCACTTCTCTAATACTGGAAACTAGCTGTTCAATGAAACACTTCATTTTAACTTGGATGATTTTCAACAATTCTATTAAATGCCAATTATACTCTTGTTTTTGGCTTACAACACAAGACAAATTTCTGCAAATATAAAAGTGCTACGGCTAAAGAAGAAAACATACAATGAATCTGAAAAGGTTCTGCAATCAAGAGAAAATCATTTTACACCGCATATGTTAATTGAGACAGAAGGCATATGTGTCATGGTCTGAGGAAATCCGAGTACAAGACATGACAGGAACCACTCGCAAACATAAAAAAAGAGATGTTTATTTTAAGCGTTTTCGGCAAGAGCAAATACCAGCCTTCCTCAGAAAGATTAAAAATTCAAATGCAGTCATATGATAGCCTTTTAAATACCCTGTAACATAGGCAATCAAGCTAAAGGCACGGTACCATATAACAAGATAAAATAATGTAAAAATCATTTAAAATTAAAATCACGATAACCACAGTTACAATCCTGTGGTTATCTATCAAAAGTTCTTAATTTTAACACACTTGATACAGATAACATATCATTTAGACCTGGAAATACTGATGCATTTAAAAATAAAATCCACTACAATTCATGTTGCTCTAATAATAAATTCCAAGGACCTCCCCTAGGATTTTCTAATAACTGTTCCAATACCAAAAATTTAAAACCAGGATTAGAGTTCTCCTTCATATGCTTAACTAAAGCACTAGTTTCCTTACCTATACGAACATCATTATTATGTTCATAAATATGCTGCTTGAGCTTTCGCTCATTTTTTCCTACATACTGCACATTGGCAGCACTTTGCAGCACATACTACTCCTTTTGTGTAACAGGAAAAACGACCTGTAATGTAAATATTTTTAATACCCAAAACTACATTTTCACATTCCAAAATAGACGTACACTGTGTACACATACCACATTTCTACATTTTTTGCGGCACATATGCATTATGATGTGTCAAACCATCACACCAGTCTTTGAAGTTAGCACCCCCTGTCTATACACAAATTTGGGGGTATCTCCTAACTTCTTTTCCAAAACTTTGTCTTGTCTAATCACAGATCAATTTTTGTTCAAAATGTCTATAATATATTTACTATCAATACTATATGTAAAAATAAATGCATTATGTGCATTCTGCTTATCATGTTGTTCTAACATGGTCACTTCAGATGACTGGGCCTCTTCCATTAATTCCACAACATACTATAATGGGTTATTTCCTAATATTGGGCCCCATCCCAACAATAGTATTATCTAATAGTGCTGTCCTGTTCTTATTTTTTTTCCCTCCCAGATATGAAAAACAGCTTGTAAAATCCGTGGTGGTGCAGCAGTAGCGTTGTTGCCTCACAGCAAGAGGTTCTCCCATTCAATTCTCGGCTGGAGTGTTGGGAGTGCCTTCTGTGTGGAGTCTGCATGTCCTCCCTGCGGCTGGGTGGGTGTTCGAAAAACATGCGTAAATGGGTGTGCCTTCGTTGAAGGTTGAACATCGAGCTGGCACCTCGGCATTCATCAAAATCTACTGCCAATCATTAGCAGACCGGAGTTCCGCTGTGGCAACCCCTAACCAGGAAAAGCCGAAAGACAACAACAACAATGTAGGACAATATTGTCCAGAGAGCCTCTTCCTAATAACTTCAAATTTAATATCATCTATCAAATGGTTGGGGTACCCCCTATTTTGAACATATTACCAATAAAATGTCACTCTTCAAGAAATTCCACTATATCAGTAACTATTTTAGCCACCCTCACCACCTGTCCTTTTATTACTCCTTTTTTGACGTGATAGGGCTGATTGCTAGAAAAATACAGATATTTGTTGGAATAGGTTTTTTTATGAAAAATGCCAGCTTTTAAACCTGATGCTGATTTAGTTAACAACACATCTAAATATGCAATGGACGCAGTCCCAGTTTTTGTTTTTCAGCTTTTCCCGGTTAGGGGTCGTCACAGCGGAACTCTGCTCCGCTAATGATTGGCAGTGAATTTTTACGGTGCCGAGTTGCCAGCCCCACGCCCAACCTTCAAAGAAGGCACACCCACTCACGCACACACCTACCTGCATGTCTTTAAGTGTCATATATCCACACAAAACGAGCCAGCACAAGGTAGATGGCAAGCAGATAAATATCTTTAATGTGGCAAAATAAAATCAAACATTGCAAATCGGTTTCGGCCTAACAATGGCCTTCTTCAGTGCAGAATGAAAAGGCATCATACAACCATGGGGAGGACATGCAGACTCAACACAGAAGGCACTCCAGCCAAGAATTGAACGGGAGAAACTCTTGCTGTGAGGCGACAACGCTAACCGCTGCACCGTCGCGGCCCATAATGACAAGTAAATTGCAAAAACTCTGTACTGGCATTCATATATTCTAAATAAAGAGGAATATCTTCACCTGGCCCAGTCCATGCAATAAACAAATCATCTAAAAATGGGCATACAGTTTTACATGTCTAAAAAATTCACTAGGGAACAGATGATGAAGTTCCCACATCAACATTTACGACATTAGCATACAATGGATCACAGGGGGAGCCCATAGCAACCCCTGTTGTTTGCTTAAAATACTGACCCTCATAGTATAAAAATTATTACACAACACCAATGTATTAATACGATCTTGTTGTACATGAATATGGTCAGTAAAATAGTCATGAACCACTGCAGGCCAATATCATGTGGTATACATGTAAAAAGTGGTCTGAGGAAATGTATGTATCACAAATTGTACACCGATTAGCCATGTTTAGGGAATGACAATATCTTGATTCCTAGTTTGTCAAAGCCATGTGATGAAATGCATTGGTTTGCCAAAAGCAATGCTAGTATAATGATGGGAGAGGGAAACAGATGTGGTAATGGAACAAAAAGGGTCTCTTTAACTGTTATCTAATCTCTCAAAAGGTGCTTTGACCTCAGAACTGGTATATAAACTTGAAATATAGATGATAAAGTACTACCACGGAGGGGTTGGTTTGAAACAGTGTGGTGTCCCACAAGATGTTTTTCTTTGTGTGTTCTGTCTGTGGTAAATTTACCTCCAGATACTGGCATTCACTAAACAGACGTACATTACACAATTACAATGCTGAAAACTGCTTATGAGGTAGCTACCAAGAGGAATAATAATAAGCCATATTATACCACACACTGAAGAATTCTGTTAGTTCTGAGGCTCACTTATTCACTAGTACTGGATAATAAAGTTCACTGTGCCATTTTAACTTATTTAACTCTTTTTGCAGGAACCATAGTGCTCTTCAAGTCACCATTTCTTGGATACCGTTTATCTTTTTTCCTAACATTCCTTCTGCTCAAATGTCCAGGGCTGTTTGGTTTCAAACCTGTCAAATTTCAGCTCGATTTCACAAAGGCAGTGCAAAGTATGTAAAAACTGAGCCTCAGAAAAAGCATTTTTAATTCATCCCTTACTGTTGTAATGTCTGGTTTAAGTCCTTCACCTACAAAACCTAACTTTATAGGGGCACAAATAAATTCAAGAGTGCGGAAGTCACTAATCAATTGCTATGACTTGAGGCCTTTAGTTGTATCTAGTATATCATTACAAACCCCTCCAAGGAGTGTTGTCATTTGCTAATCACGGAGTACAATTTTCTGAGAAAAAAGCAAAGCAAACCATAGACTTTATTCTGTTATGTATCTTTTTCAGTTATATTCTCCAATTGGTAGACTGTTTCAATTCTTCAGTGTGATACAGTAAAGTATATACCACAGATAAGGGAGTACTCATTATGTCAGCTGGTGTTGAAGATGGACCTACACAGTGAAACATTTTTCTACATCTGTCCTGGTTCTCTTAAAAATCTTTCATCTCCAGACACAAAAGAGAACCCTTTAGGCACTCAAGTGTCATCTTTCTGTCAGTGTTCGGGGTATTCTCCTGCATGGTATACATTTAAAATATCAGGATTTACTACAGCAAGCCCCAAAACATGGAAACTGAATGGATGACGTACATATATAAAGTTGAGATGACCTTTTCTTGGAATATTCATGGCATGGTGATCTTGAAGTTGGTATATACAAGTTTGGAGGGGTAGGGGACATCCTCCCCACATCAAGAGGAGGTGGGTGCAGGGGGGGCTTCTCGCCAGCAAAAAGTATTTTTTAAAGAAGAGTGATGTTTGAGATTCATTCTTTTCCCACAGCTTCGGTCCTTTTTTTTCAGCATGTCTGTACTCAGCATTTTGAGTCCCAAAATTTCATTAGAAAGCTAGTGTGCCCTCTTTAGAGGTCAGTAGGTCCTGCCACTTTTTATTTAATGACTGGGAACCTTTTTAGTCATAATAAGACACAAAGGCAGACAGAAATTTACAATTCAGATAAACTGCACAGAAGTTAAAATATGAGTTCAATGAAAATTATAAAATGCAATTGATAAAACAATGCAACATGAATGCTTAGGTTACACAGCATTAACATGAAAACAATGCAGGTGGTTGTTACTCGCTCACAAATCAAGGCAGGGTCCATCTGGAAGAAAACACATTAACTTACAAAAATATAGATTTCTCATGTACCTGCAGGACAAAACCACTGCTGCTCAATTTGGCAATGGTGATCAACACAATAAAAAAAAAAGTTTTCTAAGCTTGTTTCTTGCCTTTCTTATACATGGTCTAGTCCAGATACAGATTTCCTGTATCCAGGACTGTTTGTAAGCTTCTGAGCCCCCAAGCCTTTCTGTGTTGGAGGGAAGCCTTCCAGCTTAATTTTGTTTCTTAGAACTAGCCAGTTTTCTAGTTTCAGCACTCAAATCTGTTTTTTTGAGCTCAGCACTTGTTCAGAACTCATTGTAAGCATTAAATAAGCTAAAAATTACTGCAGCACTCAACTTTAGTCACTTGTCTAGAGAAAAACAGTTTTTAGTACTTAATAAATAAGCATCTATCCAGGCATGTCTAAGGGTCAGCTCCCGGTGTTTTCTCCTGTCTACCTGATGAATCTGGGCATCTTGGGGCAATACAGCAATTGCCTCATGTACACAGACACCCTCTCCTCCTGCCACCCAACACTACAACCTGTGAGAGATGCACTTATATAACCAAACTGGAAGCAAAGCTCTCTTCACCCAAGACTGGACTAGACAGTCAAGAGGAGAAGGTAAACACGTGCACCACACCACACTCATCACATAGTCCCTCAAAACCTACACCACCAAAACACACACACAGAAGCACAAAACACACACCTACATTCATGGAGGCTCTCAAAAAAAATCTACCCAAGAAACAGGGACCTCCAAAGCAGAAACGCAAGCAACCTCCACCCCCCAACACAACACAAATGACACATAGCCCACAAACTCAGTGTGCCACTCAACCACAGCCCATAAGGCATAACAATGTACCTAACACTCTAGTCATAGGTGACTCTATAGTTGGGCACACTGATGTTCCACTCACCAGGCTAAACAATGAGAAAGTCACTGTCAGCTGCCTGTCAGGTGCCAGGATCCGCCACATAACGCATGCACTCAGGTCACTCCACAGCAAGTACAAATATGTCTCTGTCATTGTCCATGTTGGTGTGAATGACCTGAGACGTATCTCCCTGGACTACATGAAAAGAGACATGGAGGAGCTTTCTGATCTTGTAGCCCAGGCAGGTATGACCCTAGCCCTGAGTAGCATCCTGCCATCACCCAGAATTATATCACAGTACAAGGACAAAATGAATGACTTCAACAATTGGCTAAGCTTCTGGTGTCATTCTAAGGGGATCCAGTATCTGTCTGCCTGGGATGACATGATCGACAAACCACAATGCTTTGCCAGAGATGGCCTGCACCTGTCACCCTTGGGATTCCAGATACTGGCTAAGGCTCTTGCCAACCCTATAGTGCCTTTTTTAGGCAAGATTCAAATGGCAAATTCACCACCGTAACAGGTACAAGCAAGCAAAAGCTGAGGGTAATGCTACTCAATGCTAGAAGTCTAAACCTCAAAATGCACTCACTCGAGGCACTCCTTAAAATGGAGAACATCGACATCTGTGCAGTGACAGTGACCTGGTTCAAGGCTCCAGAGAGCACCCCTGGATTGCCAGGCTATAATTCATACCATACCTTTCGGCCACCTATCTTGGACCGAAGCAGTAAAGGCGGAGGCGTGTCCATATTCATTAAGGATATCCACTCCTTCAGGCTAGTTGCTCAGCATAATGCATCTGAGATTATCCAAGTGCAACTAACTCTGGGCAAGACCACAATGCAAATTGTAGCTTGCTACAGATCCCACACCATGCCCCAGGATTCCCATTCCTCATTTCTTGATACACTGGAAAATATTAGGGTACAACCTAACACCCCAATAATGGGCAATTTCAACTACCCCACCATTAACTGGGAAAACTACTCATGTACCAACTCTTGTGCTCAACATTTTCTGGAATTCATAAATTCCAATGCCTTGGATCAACTTATCCACACCCCCACCAGGGGCAGCAATATCCTAGACCTGGTCATTACCAACATGGGCAACCAGTGTTCCACACCAGAGGTCAATTCCTCGTTGGTCAGATCCAACCACAAGCAAATCACCCTAGACATCCACATCCCAGCCCCACCCCCATTAGGGAAACCACCGTAAAAAATTTCTCCAAAGCCAACTTCACACTTCTTAAGACAGAAGTGGCAAACTTCACGACACCCATGCTGATGGACACCCATCCTATACAATTGCACTTTATAAGCACTTACACGAGTGCATGGATCGTGCAATCCCTAACAGAACCAAGATGCTATCATCCAAAAAAAAGGAAGCCAATCTGGTGGTCCCCTGCTATAAAAAAACACTGCAACAGAAGAAAGAAACTGTTGCAAAAAAGAGTAAAATCCCATGATTGGAGGAACTCTGTGGTCAGCCTCAGTAAGAAGCTGAGATCCCTCATAAAATCCTCCAAAGCTAGTTATGAAAACAAAATCACCACTGATTCTAAAGACAACCAGAAAGCATTCTATAGCTATGACAAGAATCTCAATGGCAACACTCAGATCTGCTCTGAGTTACAGCACAATGGCACTAAATATACAAAACCAACTGATATTGCCAACATCCTGGAAGATAGGTTCAGTGATAACTTTACCCCTCCCTCATCTCCTAAATGGCCCATCTCTATACTGGAAGAATGCAAAGTACCTGTAATCACGGCTGCACAGGTAAAAAACACACTCTCCAAAGCCAGGAACACAGCATCCATGGGACCTGACAACATCCCAGGCTGCGTTCTATATGAACTACAGAACGAACTGGCACCCCACCTAAGTACCTTGTTCAACCATAGTCGCACCTCAGGCTTTGGGCCCACTGAATGACGCACAGCAACAGTTATCCCACTCCACAAAGGGGGAGCCACCATGGACCCCAGGAACTACTGCCCCATTAGCCTGATGAGCCTGGTCTGCAAGGCAATGGAGCGTATCATCATGGAACTTATAAACAATGACATTGGTACTCTCTAAACTCTGGACCCTACCCAGTTTGGGTTTGTAAAAGGCAGATCATGTCTCCTAAACCTGATAGATTTGTTTGAAGCAGTCATCAAAGTTGTAGATGAGGGTAAGGTGGTACACACAGCCTATCTAGATCTTGCCAAGGCTTTCGACACCATTCCCCACTCTGGAATTATAGACAAACTCACTAAACTAGGTATAACTCCCTATGTCACAAGATGGGTTGCCAACTGGCTCATTGACAGAACCCACACTCTGAAAGTAGCATACTCCAAATCCAACTTCAGACCAGTAACAAGTGGAGTACCACAGGGTTCAGTCCTACATCCTCTTCTGGTTGGTATCTACTTCTGTGAAGTACAGGCTAACACAGAAGGTCTTTGGCTAACAAAGTTCGCAGATGACTGCAAACTAGGAGCCATAATCAAATCTCCTAACGATGTGGACATCCTACAAAAGGGCCTCACTGAGACAGATGCCTGGTGTCAAAGCCATGGCCTCAAGCTCAATGCCAAAACGTGCATTGTCATCCCTTTTGGTAAAAACTCTGTACCCATGAACTACCACACAGGCGGTAGTCTACTTAACACCGGAAGTGTGATAATAGACCTTGGGACACAGGTGGACAGTAGTCTCTCCTTTGATAATCACATCGCCACAGTAGTCAGGAAATCCATCTATGTGGCACACCTCATCACAAAAGGTTTCTCATCCAGGAAAAAAGAGGTCATTGTTCCCCTCTACTCATCACTCATTAGACCCATTATAGAGTACAACGCCCCTTTTGGTATGTACCTCACAAGACATCTACAACTGGAAAGGCCACAGAAATACATCACAAAAAGGATTACTGGCCTCAAACAGATGCCCTACGCAGACCGTCTCAAAAAACTCCAGCTTTACTCTGTCGCATATCGCCTACTCAGGGGCGATCTCTGCCTAACATACAAAGCTATGTCAGACCGATAGCTGTTGGACATGCTCCACATAAAGAAATCCCAATCCCTCCGAGCTACACGCTCTAGGGACATAAACCTTGTCACCACAATAAACAGAACATGCTGGAGGGATAGATTCCTATCTCAGAGACTTCCCATACTCTGGAACAAACTACCTATCTATATCAAACAAAGCTCCTCATTAACACTCTTCAAGAAAAATCTTGATGATTGGATTGGAGATAGGAAATTCACCCCGGGGATCACTTCTGTGGCTCTGCTAGACAGGGGCACAGGAAAATAATTTTCTTGGGTGGCAAAAGCCAGGGTACCATTTGGCTAGGCTTATATAGGCCCTAGGGCTAATAGCCTAGCACCTACCTATGAACCTATAATGATTGGCTGGAATAAAACACCCAGTACAGTGAATTCTCCAGTAGATCATCTACTTTTATAAGCACCTGCATAAATGTAAAATATCTGTTCTGGATGTCATGCACTCAAGATAAATCACCTGACTAGAACCTAGATGGTCTCGCCAAAGAATAAAGGATAGAAACTGCAAAGGAAAGGACATCAAAACAACATTCTCTGCAAACATCTACCCTCCCAGACAATGGGTCCAGTGTATACTGCAGTTTATGCAGTTCAGAATCAATGAAGATGTAGCCACAAAGCAAATGCCCAATGGGATGAAACATTCTTATTATAAGCACTGAAAGAGGCTATCGCCTAACGGAGAACCCCTTGACTGCATTTATCAATGGTCAGCTGTTCTTTTGGTAACCAAAAATTCAGTACCCTAATCATTTGAACAGTCTTTGTTAAGCCACAAATGTGTCATCTTGCTTTGCCTGTGCACTCTGTTAAAAAAAAAAAAGGCAAACACAGGGAGCATCCAGAGTGTGGAAAATATGCTTTACAATGCCCACTTTTCTAGGTCCACTGTAAAGAAAGCTAAAGAGTGAACAAACTGCTTAAATGAGATCTAGGTTACCAACTGTGGTATAAACTAAGGATTTGTCTTGAGCAAACCTCAATCGTTGTGAAAACAATGCAAGATGATTTACACACAACAGCATGAAGTTCTTAAATGTGATGAGCAGAGGTGAGTACTACCAGAAAGTGTTTCTTCAAAGTTCAAGAATGTGGAACATGAAAGCAGCCAGTTGCAAGGGCAAACATGACAGCATGTTGGTAGTCTGTGTGATGACCCTCCACTGGACCAGTAATCAAGATGCCTCAATGCTCAGTGTTGGCAACAGTGGGGATGTTCACTGTGAGGATGACAAGTTCATACACAGTATTTCCAGATGCAGCTCTCTGCATCAAGTGCAATTTCCCTTAAGAGCACACAGAGACTGCAGTTAGTCCAGGGCTGGTTTGTCTCTTTTTCTCCGGATCCCCGATAAGACTATCCACTGGCACAGCTATAGAACTGAGTCCTTAGCCAAGGTTCCAAGACAAGTTCTCCAACACTCTCCCTGCCCAAGTAGCTAACACACACACTCTTGGAGGTTTGTTTTACACACACACACACACACACACACACACACACACACACACACACACACACACACACACACACAGAAAGACTGGCACAGGTTTACTAGCTATGCCCCCCCCCTGCCCAACTATAAGGTAGTTACCTCTACCACCAGAACCCCTTATCAGCTATTTAAGGCCCTTAAAAAAAGGGTGTCCAATTTTACTGTGTAATATTAGAACAAGACAATACTAAATATGTATTCACAGTGACATCAGAGTTCAATCCCAGAGGAAATATTTAAAATAACATTGCAATACAGGCTCATTCAAACAAAGAAAAAACATCTAAACTAAACTTCACTATATTCCTGACTGTAACTAAGAGAATTGTACTGTTCCCTAGAAACTTACTTCCTTAGAGCAACGCAGATGTGGTGAATGGTTCTTATTGTTGTTGTTGTTGTCAGGTCCAAGACAGAATGCAAAATGCTCTGTCTCATTACGAGACTTCTCAAATTAATATCTAAAATAATACTGCTGGGATAGCTTGCAGAATGACATCATGTATGGTCATCTGACTTCTAGTTCCCAGGCCAAAACCCCATTGTTAGAAGTTGGCAGCATTTAGCATCTACCTGTAAGAATATACAGACAACAGCTTTTCCTCAGATCTTTGGCAGATTTTGGAAGTCATATAACAATTGCATTCCTTCATGCTTAAAAGCAGCAATTAGTTCACTCCAAAAACAATACAGAAAGCTTCTTAGTACAGACTTTGTGTCTCTAGCTGCATTGAAAACTTGAGAGATAGCCTCTTTATTGCATCCTATAAAGTAATTTAATTTCAGATATTTTTATAAAGTTTGCTGGACTGAGGTTAACCTCCTCTATTCCAGTTTCCATTGTTAAAATAGATACATTGAAACAGTTACAATAGTGCATGTACATTTCTGTTCTCTTCCAGAAGGGCACACTGTGGATAGATTTTAAGCACAAGCACTTTACAAAATACCTTTTCAACACAAATATCTGTACAGAGCAGTTTGATAAACACATGACGCATAGTTCTAGTACATTTGTAACACAAGCATCTTATATAAATCATTTTGATATTCATCAATGAAGTATAATTATTTACAAAATTCCAGCTAGCTGTGCTGGCAGTATCTCCTTTCATCACAGTCTGTATTCCATTGTGGAGATGGGTTCTTTATAGGAAGCACAGTATGATGAGTCCCCTTCAAAAAAATGTATGAAAAGACAATGCTGAGCCCAAATCTAATTCTGGAAAGTTAAAAGTGCTGACACATGGACTCCAATGGAGCTTGTTAAAGAAGGAAGCCTGAAATAAGACTGACATTTTCATAGAATAAACAAACTGGGTTGAAGAAATTCTGTGACTCAAAAATATTTATTTGGCCTTCTAAGTGGCAAAAACATAATGCTTCCTAGTAGATTCAATAACCCCCAAAATATTTGTCGTGAGGTTCCACAAAGAGCTACAAGCACAGAAGGTAAGCCCTCAGATGACAGTGGTTATCACAACACTGAACTAACTGTTAAAGCTCAAGCAAGGCTCATCACTGGAAAGCATGAGGTCCATGTTGAAGGAAAGCTTGCTGAGGACATCAGTAGGTGATGAAAATAAGCTTTAACTTTATGAACACTTTACCAGCAGAAGGATTAGTAAGACTGGCAGAAAACCATGAATATACATTTCCAAATTCAAAGAGAACATATATGGCACCTAAACTTCCTCTGTGTGCTAGAAGAGGGAGAATCTTGGCAGAAGTGCATTAACATGCCCCATGTGTGATAGTGGGCTGGGGACAGAATTCTAGTTCACATCAGAAAATTTGGCTCCCCAAGATATGAATCAGCAGAAAGGTGAGATATTGAATTGTCTACTTCGAGAGCTTAATCGCTTTTCTGTAGAAGTAGATGCTTCATGGAAGATGCCAGTACAACCCACAGCTCCAGGATACCCATAATGTGAAGTTTCTCAGTGGCACTGTAAATTTCATGTTTAAGACAGTTTAGAGATGATATCTTGCATACTATAAATATTTCATCCTAAACTCAGGTTAACTGTATGTGGATTTCATTTCAGTCTGGTCTAGTAAGATGGCATTGTCTTAACACTGCAAACAAAGAAAACCAAATTTTGCAAAGCTGAAACAAGCAAATGAACAGTGATGTGAGACATGGATTCTCATTTTTTCTCATATTCTTTCAGAGATACATTACCAACAGATTCAATAATGCTACTGTTGCTGAAAAAAATGACTGAAGTGTCAGTGAATGCTAAAGTATTCAATGAAGTATGGTGCTCCTCTAAGAAGCAACTGGTCCAAAGACTTAAATCTCAACTTTAAGACTAACAGCACCTGTCATTATGATAGACTTCTCATCCAGTGTATTCCCCACCACTGTAATAGACTACCTCTGCAAATCAAACCAGGTATCTCTCTGTCCATCTTCAAATTCAGCCTTGACGACTGAGTGGGTAACAGCAAATTCAGGCCTTATATCAATGCATGTGATCTCATGTCCTGAGGTAACCAGACTACCCTATCATTACAAAGGTGACACAGCTAAGCTTCTCAATGGTATTTCAGCAATAAGCCGACTATGAAACTATGCATCTAGGAGCATATGAGCTGCGCTTTTCAAATGAAGATCATGAAGACCAGTACCAAATGGAAAATAACCCTTCAGTGGTAAATGCAGGTTTATAATGCTTGTGTAATGGAATCATGTGTGAAATGTTTTCAGTTGCACAAATATAATTAATGTGAAACTGCTACCTTTATTAAATTAGAAAACTAAAAAATGTTTTCCAACTTATTCTTACAATGCTCAAAAGACACAATTGGCTTTTCAGAATGAAACATCATCAAATTTTAGTCAGACTGCAAAAATGATAACATCACATAACAGGATGCGTTAGGGTACTCTTTTTTTCAGACAAACTAGCTCATACTTAACTATATATTTGTAGGAAAGTAACCAATTTGACATTACTAGTGACTGAATGCAAGTGCTGAACAGAAAACTGCCTTATGTCAAGTATGATAAAATAACTTAATGGTTAAATCTGTCTTTTCAGGTGAAAGATCATACCCGTCAGAGGTTTTACACTATAACTGATGATGCTGATGCAAGACATTTTCAAGTGTTATTTATCAGGATTCTTGTCTTGGGTGAGCCACAGCTTTCAAACATATATTTATGATTTTACTAATCTATTCATTTTGTTTTGAATAGATTGCAATTCCTTTAGATCTTCTATATCACCATCAAACAGCAGCAAAGAATCAAAACTAAGTCAAGACTCCATAACATAGACTGTCAGTTACACCCACACAGCCAGTATGCCACTCTGCCTCCTGGTAAATGAGAAAAAGTCATTTTCTACTCTGCTGTGCTTGTGTGTCAGCAAAGGAACTCATTAAAAATCATGAATGTCTCTATGAATGACACTGCCATATCCCAATGCGTGTAAATATATCCTTGTGTCTGCCGAATCTGACTTCATACAAACCACTATTACAATTCTAAAGGTGCTACAGTTTGTTCACACAAAAAAAAATACTTAAACATTGTCCTGTACAAAAACACAAAATGTCTATGAGCTGTCCTTTCTACTTTAGCTGAGGCCAACCAGACAGACAAGGAAATTTTCCATTTTAATCTTTCATTCTTCTAAATTGCAGTGTGCCAAAATATCACTTCTGAAGAAATGAAATGGTCATAGTCTCAGTTTCATTTTTGTAGTAGTGTTGTTAGTAGAAAAATATTCTTAATGTATTCTTTATTTCGGAATTTTCAGCATTTAAAGTTATCCAGATATATTGGCCTGGAAACAGTCTATTAGAAATTAAGTTAGATTTCTTACTGGAAGTTCAATCAGAGAATCAAACTTAAATTGCAAAGCTAACAAGGAAAAGGAAATTGCAAAACTTGCAGTTCCACTTAAAGCACTTTTTTTGCAAGGAAGATTCACCTATATGCATCCCCTACATATCTGCTGCTCATGCATTCTATCTCCAGGACTGCTTTACTTCAGAGTGGAGGGAGTATTACAAGATGCCACACAGTCTGACTTAGTATTTCTTCTAATTCAAGATTACAATTCTGCACCTCTGAAGACTGCAATTACGTCTGCTGGAATTTCAGTGGGTACTCATTACGTTAATTTATGTAACAAAACTTTCACTGTATTGACTATGCTGATAGGTGTATAACATGTAACTGTTAGTTAATTTAAAATAAGAAGTTATGTACCTACCATAACGTTCCATGTTAGTTGTCTTCTTCTCGCCTTCTTTCTTGCTGGATGGGTTCGGAGCCGATCCTCGGCTCCGACTCGGCACACTAAAAAGCTCGAGAGCTAATTCCACCGGCTCGAGGCTCCCCTATATCCCACAATGCTAGGCGGTAACTACTCAGATCTCGTTTGGTAGCTATACCAAGCAATACTAGACTGCAAAATGGAATAACAAGATTCGGAAAAGAAACACAAAACAATTCCTGTCGGTCTGTCCAGGCTTGGGGGAAGGAGGGAGGGACGCAAGAAAGAAGGCGAGAAGAAGACAACTAACATGGAACGTTATGGTAGGTACATAACTTCTTAATGTTAAGTTGTCAATCTCGCCTTCATTCTTGCTGGATGGGACCGCGTCCCTAGCACCTTATCCCGGGTGGCCTATCGGAACAGACTCTTGAGAACAGTGGAACCAAAATTGGCACGGCTTCTAGAAACCATGTCCAATTTGTAATGTGAAATGAATGTATGAGGAGAAGCCCATGTGGCTGCTGCACAGATTGAGTCTATTGGCAACCTATCCTGAAAGGCAACGGATGTAGCTAATGCCCTGGTTGAGTGAGCTCTAGGTCTTGAGGGTAATTTCTGATGTCTAATCTCATAGATGAAGGTAATCGTGGAAGTTAACCATCTAGACAGAGACACTTTGGTAACTGGAAGGCCTAACCTTCCTTCTGCATATGACAGAAACAATTGATCAGATTTCCGGAGATGTTTGGTTCTGTCTAAGTAATATCTCAGTTGGCGATGAACATCTAAAAAATGCAGCTTTTGCTCTGATCTATTTGAATAATTAGGGAAAAAAACGGGGAGATCAATAACCTGGTTTAGGTTAACTTGAGAGGAGACTTTTGGCAAAAAGGAGGGATTCGTCCGGAGAGAAACTCTGTCTTTGTGAAAAAGTAGGTAAGGAGGACGACTGCAGAGGGCTTGCAATTCTGAAACTCTTTTCGCTGAAGTAATGGCCACCAGAAAAAGTGTCTTCCAGGAAAGCAACTTCAGAGAACATGAAGCCGCTGGTTCAAAGGGGGGAAGAATCAAAGATGCCAGAACCAAGTTTAAATCCCATTGAGGTGGAGGGTCTTTGATCGGAGGTTTGAGGAGAAATACACCTCTTAGAAAGGCCTTACAGAGTTTGTGAGCCATTATGCTAGATTCTGAAACCCCGACATGAAAATTAGAAATGGCAGCCAACTGAACTCTGATGGTTGATGCAGACGATACTGAGTGAAAAAGTTCCGCCAGGAAGTCTAAAATGGATTGGATAGATGCAGTAAAAGGATCAATGTTTTTCGATAATGCCCAACAGGAAAAACGTTTCCATTTACTAGTATAAATCTTCCGGGTAGAGGATTTATGAGAGGCTATTAATATATCCCTGACCGAGCGAGATATTGAGGGAAGCCTGGCTAAGGTAGGAATTGGAGAAACCATGCTGTGAGGTTTAGGGAAGACAGAGATTGGTGCAGCTGACCCGACTGATGGGTAATCAGGTCTGGTACTGGGTCCAGATGCCAAGGCTGCTCCAAAAGATAACGATGAAGAAAGGGGAACCATATCTGTCGAGACCAGTAAGGGGCAATGAGGATCATGGTCGCTCTCATCGCGATGGCTTTCTGTACAAGACGAGGTATCAATGGAAAGGGGGGAAAGGCATACAGAAGTCCCCGGGGCCAATCGTGGACTAGAGCGTCTCTGGAGGGTTGGCCTGGTAACGGGAAAAGCGTGAAGAAGTCTTGACACTTGCTGTTTTGGGGAGAAGCAAAAAGATCGCAGCAAGGATAACCCCATCTTAGAAATACCTCTTCTAGAATTGACGTCTTTAGAGACCACTCGTGTGGCATGAGGATTGCTCTGCTCAATTTGTCTGCAATGACGTTGGATTTCCCGGGGATGTGCGTTGCTATCAGAAAACGCTGAGAGGTGATCGCCCATTGCCAAAGTCTGAGTGCTTCTCGACATAAGGGGTATGACCTGGTTCCGCCTTGTTTGTTGATGTACCACACCACGGACATATTGTCCGTCTGAATTGCAATAGTCCCTATGGGAAGAGAGTCGTGTAGGGCTTGCAACGCTAGAAGCACCGCTCTCATCTCTAGGACATTTATGTGCAAGTGGCACTCGAATGGTTGCCATGTGCCCTGGACTGTCCTGCCCTGATAATGCCCCCCCCACCCGATCAGGGAGGCATCTGTTGTCAACGTGGCAACTGGAGGGGGAAGAGAGAAGGGTCTTCCTTGGAGAAGTTGAGGTGACGTGACCCACCAAGATAGCTGGTTTCTGCATACTTGAGTGATTAGTATGGAATGGGACACCGGGAGTCGCTGAAAGGACCATTGGGTGAAGAGCATCCACTGGAGGATTCTCATGTAAAAGCGAGCTAAGGGAAGAAGAGGAATAGCTGCCGCCATGAGCCCCAATACCTTTAACACCAGCCTGACTTTGACTTTGATCAAATTCAGAAGTAGAGAAACTTGGTTTCGAATGTCTAAAACCCTCTGCTCTGTGAGCGTCGCCGACAGAGTCTGCGTATCTAATTTGGCGCCTATGAAGGTAATAGACTGACAAGGCGACAAGACAGATTTTTCGAAATTTATTGATATGCCTAGAGCTTGACAGGTTTGCACTGTGAAATTTCTGGCAAGTAAGAGCTGATGCCTGGTGGTGGCCGTAAGGAGCCAATCGTCCAGATATGGAAACACCTGGAATCCCTGGCCTCAAGTGAGCCGTGACCACTGCCATGCATTTGGTGAACACTCGGGGGGCTGTAGTGAGACCAAAGGGCAGGGCTCTGAACTGATAGTGACTGGCTCCTAGCCTGAAGCGGAGATATCTCCTGGAGCGTCGGTTCATTTTGATGTGATAGTACGCGTCCTGAAGATCTATAGAGCACATCCAATTGTCCTGACCCAAGAAGGGTAGGATGGACTGTAGCGTGACCATCCGGAATTTTGTTTTCTTGACAAACTTGTTTAAACGACTGAGATCTAGGATGGGTCTCCAGTCCCCTGTTTTTTTGGGTACCAAAAATAATTTGGAGTAGATTCCGGATCCTTGCTGGTCTGCTGGGACTGGTTGGATGACTCTTTTTAATAGTAACTTTGAAATTTCCAAAGCTGCTTGTTCCCTTAGACCGGGTGGAACGTCTGGAAGGGATTTTTTTGGTTGAGATGGGACGTGAGAAGGGAATTTTGTAACCCTCGGATATGATCGACTGTACCCATTTGTCTTGAGTTAGGGAAAGCCAGGCTTCTGGGTACAGCGATAATCTTCCCCCGACTGCCTCCGAAGGCGGACAGTCGGGCAGCCCCTCAGGGGTGCTGAAAGGGTTTGTCAGAGAACATTTCCCTGCTACCCTGGTTTTGCGGACCTCCTCTGCCTCTGGGGCGGCGTCGGTTATTGTTCCCCCCTCTGCCTCTAGAGGGAAAACGACCTTGTGCGTCAGATGAGACTCCCTGAGATTGTTTGCGGAACCACATCTTTCCTCCCCTTTGACCCTTGGGATAGGGTCTAGAAGGGGTGGAAAAACGGACTCCTACGGCAGAGAGAGTCTTACCTTCCACCTCGCACCTGGTCAATGTATCCTTCACCTGTGGACCAAACAAAGATGATCCATCAAATGGGGAGTTGGTGAAGGACGCCTTGAAAGGGTCCGCGAAATTACACAACCGCATCCAGGCGTGCCTTCGTAATGCAATGCCTGTGCCTGCAGATCTACTCGCTCCATCTGCTGCGTACGAAACCAGCCGCATGGAAGAGTTCACTATAGAATTTAGGGTAGCCAACTGGGAGTTCATAGTATCTTTGAACCCCTCAGCTGTAGGATCCTTCATCAATTCACCCATATCCTTGATCAAATCTCTTTGGAGACGGGTGAAATGGCATAAGTAGTTCAGCGACCGCATAGAAAAGGTCGCTGACTTAAAACATCCGCTTGCCGTACCTGTCCATGGTCCTAGAGTCTTTATTAGGAGGATGGACAGGAACAGAAGGATCAGCTAGTTCCTTCTTTGTGGCCGCAGCCACCACCATAGCATCAACCGGGACACCTTTGGAAAGAAATTGCTTGTCTGAAGGAGCCGTGATGAACTTGGATGGTCTCCTCGGGGTAGGTTCCACTGAATCAGGAGCCGTCCACGCCTTCCTTGACACCACTTCCATAAGGGGGTCAAAGGGAGGGGACACCCAGGAGGTAGAAGGGCGAGAACCAAACGCCTCAAGGTACACCGACTCATCCTCCGAAGGGTTTAGGGCTGGCCAGTTTCCCCTCTGTTTGAGAATCTCTAGAATGTCTGCAAAGGAGACGTCTTCAGAGGGGGAACGCGGGGACCCTTCGGATTCCTCCAAGTCAGTGTCAGAGGTGATAGACTCAGGGGAGTCAATGTGCTTCCTCTTGCACTGCCTCTTCCTAGGGGGATCTCCAGCAGGATCAGGAGAGACCACGGAAGAGGAGGAAATTCCCAATGGGGAAACCTGAGGAGTTGGTTCTCTACGGTGCAAAACAAGGGGGTGAGCAGAGATCTCCGCAGGCACTGTTGAGGGTGGAGCTGAAGGAACCAACTGTGGGGCAGAATTGGGTTCTAGCACGCTCCTCATGACCTCGAAAGCATCCCTGTCAGGCAAGGTCCGAGGTCCTCGCTCCGAAGAGACAAGAACCCCTCCCGGCACCGACAGGGACGGCTCCGAAGCCGATGTCGGAGCCGAACTCACCAGCGCCGAAGCTCCGAGAGGGAGAACGGGGTCGGACAAGGGTCCGATGCCACTCGCCCCCTCAGAGCCGACGATGGAAGCCCGGCGCCGAGATCCCTCCAAAGAGGAGATCGGAGCGGACGACGGAGCCGAATACGAAGGTATCGGATCCGACGCACCGACAGTGATAGGTCCGACAAGCTTCGGCTCCAAACTCGAAGGACTCGGAGGAGGAATATATTGAGGGACTGGAATAGTCAAGGACTGATGAGTCGGGCTATGGAGCATTTGGGCTAGTGCCTCGGACTTAAGAAGTCTACTCACCACCCTCTGTAAGTCATGGTCCGATAACCTGGAAGACCGAGAGGAATGTGATTTATGGCTCCGTTCCGAGAGGAGAGGAGATCCCGGTGCCGAATGTATGGATCCAACAGAAGGAGACCTGGATCTCTTCCTATAAGATGGCTCTGATACTGGTATTGGAGCCGATGGGGACTTACTCTTATCGGCTCCAGCCGGAGCCGAAGAGATGGTAACAGAAGATCCAGAAGGGGATCTTGACCTTTTCTTAGTATATGGCTCCGATGGCATCGGAGCCGATAAAGCCTTAATGGTCTCGGCTCCAGCTGGAGCCGAGGTAGAAGTCTCTGGCCCAAGAACATCGGCTCCGGCCGATGTCGGAACCTGTTTGGCCACCTGAACAGTCGACTCAAGGGCAGGAGTCGATTGTTTTGGAGCCTTAGAAGGTCTACCCGAACTGGACTGGGTCGGGGGACCTTCAGGTTTCAATAAACCTCGAAGGATGAGTTTATTTTTACGCTCCTGCAGGACTCTAGGGCTGAAGCCATGACATACAGCACATGAGTCCTGCAGGTGCACAGGCCCCAGGCAATAGACACAAGAAGTGTGACTGTCTGTCAGAGACATCTTCTGACAGCACGAATCACACTTCTTGAAGCCTGAGACCTTTTCCTTCGACATAGTGTCTACACAACACAACACACAGACACACAACACACACACACACCCTTAGAAAAAAGTTTAGTCACTA
The DNA here is from genome assembly GCF_019279795.1 of Protopterus annectens. Classification (NCBI taxonomy): domain Eukaryota; kingdom Metazoa; phylum Chordata; order Ceratodontiformes; family Protopteridae; genus Protopterus; species Protopterus annectens. The sequence goes on along the minus strand of NC_056735.1, from coordinate 752,090,605 downwards.
GTGGGAATGGAGAGGGCCAAAGGCCTAAAGGGGAAAGGGAGAGAAAAAACACTAAATACTCGACAAAAGGGATGGAGCCAAGAGTTTAAAGTAAGAAAAACAGTAATAGGGGCTAAAACTATGAAGATATAAAGATATAAAGATTTTTTGAAGTATCAAAAGTAGTTTAATTAAACTAACCTGCCTGAGCCGGTAGAGAAGCACCTCGTCAGCTATAGCGGCAAACGAGATCTGAGTAGTTACCGCCTAGCATTGTGGGATATAGGGGAGCCTCGAGCCGGTGGAATTAGCTCTCGAGCTTTTTAGTGTGCCGAGTCGGAGCCGAGGATCGGCTCCGAACCCATCCAGCAATAATGAAGGCGAGATTGACAACTTAACATTAGGTTTTATTCTTCAGTAAACTAGGGCATGTAGTCACAATAATGTGTGCTACAGGGGTCCTGTTAAACTGCTTTGTGATTTAACTGGAAAAGAGCGGTTGCAATGAAGATTTAAAACAGCTTTACAATATAACTGCATGGGAATCTAGCAAGAGTGATCTGCAAGGAGACACGACTGTTCTATATTAACAACTAATACTAGATACACATGACAAACCTAGAAAAACATCTAGGAAATTTCATTTCTTTAGTAACAGGACATAAGAAAGGAAAATTGCAAAGTTTTTAATTAAGGCAGCTCAAATGTATTTAACTGGAGATTAACACCTGATGATACTACAAAACCCTGTCTTGACTTTTCCTTTAACTGCACATAGTCTGCTGGATTAAGATTGAAAGGTCCACCTGAAGGGGCATGGGTGGCAGGGGGGGATGTCATCTGAAATCTGAACTCAGTTGGTAAGTTACTACTAGACTTCTGTCCAAGTTACAGTCTTCCCATAACAAACATCCTCATTCTAACACAAAGGTGTTTTGTAAGTGTACTTAGTACTACAGCAGGTTGAGTTGAAGGTGAATGACAGATTTTGTGGTCATATCATCAGACCTGAGGTAATATGTTCTAGACATTTGAGTGAAAGAAAAGGCAGAAGTGCCAAATGATCACCATTTGAAAGTGAGTTGAATTCACTGGAAAGAGCACTGGTCAGATAGTAGAAACCCAAATGAGCATTGAGAACCTTTTCTGAGCAACCGGCAGAAGTTTCTGTGAGACAAGTTCATCTCCTACTAAAAAGAAAATTGCATCTGTTCTGACCAAGGCTAAGTACCTCTGGCATCAATTCCTATGTGAAAGTCAGGGGCTACTACCTCATAATCTGCACCACTAACTACTAAATACATGATGAACGACTAGCTTTAAACTGGAGAGACACAACAAAGTCTATTACCTCTGGTGCATTTTTATGCTTACTGCTACTATTGTTTCCTCTGAAGAAGTACCCTCTGGGGAAGCCTAATATTTTTCCACATTTATGGCTCTGTTTTAGGCCTGTTGCTATTACTTATCTCTTTTCCTGAAAAAAAAAAAAAACTCATCATCAGCCTCTACAGGCGGTGTGGGCACCGGTTGGGTCTTCTTCTTGACTTCCCCTGCCTGACTATGTGTAACCGCATGAATAAAAATTATCAAACTCTTTATATATCAGACAATCTGCTAGGTTATCAGCAAAAAATACCATGTCCCTGTTTATTTTATTTTGTCCCTATTCTCAGTCCAAATTAACTCTGGCCAATGAGTCCTCTAAAGGTGTCCCCTCTGCATACCCTATATTGGGTGGAATACTCCTCTGTAACAATTGCAAGTTTAAACACAGTTATGTCAGATGCAGTATTCCTCTTACCAATAGTTTATTTACTGCCTACTAGAATAAAGTAGACGTCCTTGTGATAATTTGCAGCAACTGTAGTTTCAACACAACCCACTATACCATGTTGTTACCTCTGTTAACTCACTCACATGGCTTTTGTTTTTCCTCATCCTATTCTTGCAGGCATCTGAACTGGACATGCCCCACATGGTTATGCTGGAAACATGTAACACCAGGGCATGTGTGAGAACCAGTGTTGCCTGGAGAACATGTTGTGATGGTTTTGACTGCCACCATGGACTCTCATATATCCATGTGTAGAGCTATGTACATCCCTTTTGTTTGGCTGTGCTCTACCTGTTAACACAGGTCATACTTTTTATCTGGCGCTTCAGCAAGGGTAACATTCCCAAGTCTATCAACCAGTTCCTCATATCCTCAGGGAAAGTACTGTGTGCTTGCTCCCTTAGTATAAAATCTACCTTTTCAAATGCAGTAACTTGACATCCACTTACTCATCCATGAAAGCAAGTGCTTATTTCTGCAATGAAACCACAGGAAACAGTCTTCTGGTTTTCTTCTTTGCTCTCTGACCTTTTTCTATAACTTTCAAGAGTGACCTTAAAACAGGAAAAACACACACTCTATTTTAATTTACTTAATACAGTCAGAATCAGGCAGCTTACTGACTACATGCACATATAACTTTACCTCAATGCAGAGCAGATAAAAACTTCACCCGCTGCCCTTGGTTACTTTGGTTCTGATTTTCTTTCCCATGCCAGTATATAACTATTAAAGTCATACCCCTTTTTCATCATCAACTGCCTTTTTCTCCATCTTCTACACAGGGTTGGGGCGGTGTCAACTGTTGCCATCTCTGTATAGTCAATGCCACTCTACTACCTTCTTCAACAGTCATGTCTTACTTACTTTACAACTTGTTCAGCATTCTTCTGTCATACACTACCACCACCACTCTGTGCCAGTTGGTTGCAGCCCCTCTGATTCTAGCTATTACCTTCTCAGTCAGACTTCCCTTCTCCTCAACCACCACTCTCAGATAACTGAAGTCGTTAACCTATTCCACTATTTTCCCTTCTATCTCAATTCTCAGCTTCTTCTGATTTCTCCATTTGCTGCCATTATAACTGTCATATCTGTATCAGTTTCATCCCTTGCATTCCATTCCCATATTCTTTGCTAAAGGTCTTCCTCAGATTCTGCCCGTAATGCCACATTGTCTGCATACAGCAACTTTGTTGATCTATCTCCTCCAACTAATGTAATGCTAATGTAGTCCATCACCAGTATGAACAGTAATGGACTCTGAGCTGAACCCTGAAGCACACCCACTCCCACTAGGAAAGCCTCTGTGAAACCATACTGCTGTGAGGACATTCAGGAGCCACTTCTCTACTATCTCACCCAACAGCTTTAACATATCTGCTGTGACCTTATCTAACATGCTGGTTTCCTTGATTTAATTTTCCTTAGTGCTGTTCTTACTTCTATGGTGGGATCTTCCTCTTCTCTCATAATAGGCTGTGTGGGGGACAGTACAGCGTCTGTGTTGTATTTTTCATTCAAAAGTTACTGGAAGTACTCCTTCCTTCTGCCTTTGATGTCCCGTGGACTGGTGAGCAGGCTGTTGTTGGCATTTCTTATGAAGGTCTCTCACTATCTTCTTTGTCTTTCTGGCTTTGCCTTGCAACCTGATATAGTTTCTTTGTGCCATCTACTGAGACACTTTCTAGAAGCTGTAGAGTGCCTCTGATGCATTGTTCTTTGCTACTGCAACTCCTCTCTTAGCCTGTTTGTTAGTCAGCCAGTATTCCTTCCTAGCTTGGGCTGTCTTTTCTATCTCCCACTTTTTCCAGCACTCCTCCTTTCTTTTGATGACTTTCTGGATTTCTGAATTCCACCACCAGCTTTCCTTATGCACCATACTTCCATACCTGGCTTGGCCACATATCTGTTCTGTAGTCCTCACACAAGCTGTTTTGAGGCACTGCCATTCTTCTTCAACTCCACCTATTTTCTCTTCTTCTTGAGGTACTACACGCCCTAAGAAGTTCCTTGAACTGTTGTGCTTTCTCTTCAGTCAATTTTCAGGTCTTCAACCTGGATTCTGTTGACCTTCAAGCCTTCCCTGGCCACTGCTTGCAGCTGATTTTGGCAATCAGTAGTTTATGCTGTAGGTTGACTTTTTCACTGGGGATGATTGCAATCGCTGATTCTACCATAGTGCCCTTTCTTTACTAGGAGGAAATCTACCTGAGCTGCATGTTGGCCAGTCTTGCATGTGCTCTTGTAACAGTCTCTCTTGTTAACCAAGTATTGACCACCATCAAGCTAGTTAAAGAAATCTAGAATGGCATTTCCTTCTTTATTTCTATTGCCCCACTCATGTGGAGCCAGGCAATCCTCATACCTTGTTTTGGTTTTGTCTGTCCCAATATGTACATTCAGGTCACCCATTATCAACACCATTTCATGTTGCCCTGCTTTCTCTAATAGGTCCTTCAACTACTGCCTGAATACACTCTTTTTCTTCCTATCACAACCCTGCTATGGGGCATAGGGTGAGATCAAGAATACCGGCCTATCATTACACTGACGTCTGAATGCCTTGAGTCTGTCACTAATTCTAATGACATCCCTCACTGTCTTCTGAAGTCTCTCCATCACCACAATTCCCGCATCATTTCTAGGCTGTCTCCCTCAAGTAGTAAACTCTAGACCCCAAGCCAAATGGCTTTGCTAAACTGCCCTTCCATCTTGTCTCCTGGATACAGAGAATGTCGAGCCTCTGTCTTACCATCATGTCATTCCCTTCCAAGCTGCTTCCTGTTAGTGAACCTACATTGAGTGTTGCAATTCTTAGTTCATGTTTGCAGGTTGATTTGTTTTATGTCCAACTTTTGCTCAACAGAGCTATCCCATATAACCCAAGTTGGGAAACTGGACACCATCTGGCCAGTAACGTATTGCCACAGGGCTGCTGGGCTTTATGGGGGGCACATACTGGCCAATTAGGGCATAAACACCCCTCCTACCATTAGCATGGGTCCCTAGTGTAGGTCAGGTCCTCAACCAACTTATCACAAATACCCATGCCCATCTGGCGACATTAGTCAACACAACCAAATTACCTACAGCCATATTTCACACAACTGAGTGGTTAGCCATGCCATGGTATGCAGTCTGTGATCAGTGTTCTCCTATCATGAGGATACAGCCCACCACAGTAGATGCCCAAAGCGGTTGGTCTATACAACTCTTCCCCATATGGGACACCATCTAGAGTCTATGCTTATGCCCACAATTTCATTTTTGTGAGTCTGAAATACTCAGCATGTTTTTAGAAGGCGGGAAAAACCCCACAGAAACACAGGGAGAAAATACAGTTTTGTACCTACCATAAATGTAGATGTTCGAGTGCTCATAAAGCTGCAGTAATCACACTTGGGTTATCCTGCCGTCAGGCGGGTCCTCGGTCGGCCGAATTCCAAAGTCTAGGTCCGGCGTTGGTTGTCGTCGCTTCCTCCCTGATGTCAGTGCGGCAGGGGTATAAAAGAGGCAGCCAACGCCATTTTCTTCAGTTTTTCTTGCCCCAGATGTCAGGTGCCCCCAGAAAGGAAGGCAATACATGATGTTATGCAAACATACATAAGTAAATAAATCAAAACAGTAGTTGCAAGCAAATACACCATGAAGGAATACCCCAAATAGGTTGTATGTTAAAGGTGTTTGTCATAAGCCCTGTCCTAAGAGGGGATGGAGGGAGGGTAACCTGGACTGCAGCTGTATGAGCACTCGAACATCTACATTTATGGTAGGTATAAAACTGTACTATGTTCATCGTGCATACAGTTGCAGTCATCACACTTGGGTAGAATCCCAAAGCTAAGTAAGGGTGGCTGGTACTAAGCGGAATTAGGAGGGGCTAGAATGCCCTGCAGGACTTCTGTGGCAAAGCCTGCTCTAGATTTTGAGTATAGTGGAAGGTGGTAGTGCTTGGTGAAAGTGTGCACTGAACTCCAAGTAGCTGCTTCCAAAATGTCCTTGGTAGGGACCCCCCTGAGGAAAGCTGCTGAGGTAGATGTAGCCCTGGTGGAGTGGGATCTGATGTATGCAGGCACTGATTTTTCATGAAATGAATAACAAAAGCGTATGCAGTGGGCTATCCATTTTGAAATAGTCTGTTTGGAAATAGCCTTTCCTTGAGCACCTGTAGCATAGGACACAAAGAGCTGCTCAGATTTCCTGAATGACTTTGTTCTGTCCAAGTAATAACGAAGTTGCCTGTGAATGTCCAAGGAGTGTAGTAGCCTCTCCCCTTTGTTCTGTGGATTTGGATAAAAGGTAGGTAAATGAATAGTCTGATTCAAAGCCACACTGGATACTACCTTTGGCATGAAGGTAGGGTTGGTTCGTAAGGAAACCCTGTCCTGATGGAAAATGATGAATGGTTGCACAGCCATGAGGGCCTGTAGCTCCGAAACCCTGCGTGCTGAGGTAATAGCCAGAAGCAAGGCTATTTTCCATGACAAGTATTGTAGCTCTGCTGAAGAAGCCGGCTCAAAAGGAGGCAGTGTCAGCTTCTCCAGTACGAAGTTGAGGTCCCAAACTGGAGCTGGTGGTTTCCGTGGGGGTTTTATATTTTTTGCCCCTCTGAGGAACTGCCTTAATAGAGGATGTGAGAATAAAGGAGGATCCGTATTGTATTGTGCTGAAATGGCTGAAGCGTGGATCTTGATGGAAGAGAAGGAAAGGCCACTGTTTAACATCTCAGCTAGGTACTGTAAAATCTGAGGTATATTTATTACCCAAGGATTCTGGCCCTTTGCTTGATTCCAGGAACAAAATCGTTTCCATTTGGCGGAGTAGGTTTTTCTAGTAGAGGGTCTCCTGGCCTCCAAGATGACATCCTGAACCTCTTTGGAGAGGAGAATCTGTTGGCAAATTAAGGTATTTTCCATGCAGCTAGATTTAGAGTTCTGAGCTGACTGTGAAGGGTCTTGTAGTTGTGCTGGGACAACAGAAGAGGAACTTGAGGTAGGATCCATGGTGGTGAGTGGGACAGGCTCTTTAGGAGAGGATACCAGTGCTGTCGTGGCCAGTCTGGAGCAATGAGAATCATTTGTGGCCTCTCTGCTCTGGTTTTTAATAGGACTTTGGTCAGTAGAGGTAGAGGAGGGAAGGCATAGACTGTCAATGCTGTCCAATCGAAAGAGAGTGCGTCCACTTTCCAGGCCTGTGGATGATAGGTCCTTGAGCAGAATTTTTCCAACTGGTAATTTCTGTGGGTAGCAAATAGATCAATGTCTGGCTGTCCCCATGCCTGAGTTATCTTTGAGAAGACTTGAGGATGCAACTTCCATTCGTGTGGGTCTGTCATAATTCTGCTTAAGTTGTCTGCCAGTGTGTTTTCCTTCCCTGGCAGGAATTGTGCCTGCAGTTGAACTTGTAATTCCAATGCTGTGTTCCACAGGGTCATAGCTTGCCTGCACAGGGGGTATGAATGCATCCCTCCCTGTTTGTTTATGTACCACATGACTGTGGTGTTGTCTGTCCTTATTAATAGCTGACCCGGATGCAGTAGGTCCTTGAAGGTCATAAGAACATTTTGCACAGCTAGCATCTCCTTTTGGTTGATGTGTAGGTGCATCTGTTTTTGGGACCATTTTCCCTGGATGCACTGATCTGCCATGTGTGCTCCCCAGGCATAGTCTGAGGCATCTGTTGTGATGATTTGACTTGCTTGTGGTATACATAAAGGGAGACCCGTGTTTCTTTGGCATGCTTGAGCCCACCACAAAAATTCCTTTTGAAGGCATGGAATGAGTGGTAAAATTGTTTCCAAGCTGTGGCTGTGTTGAGACCATAAGTTTTTTAGGTACCATTGTAGTTTCCTCATATGCAGCTTTGCAAATGGTATTCATAGGATGCAAGATGCCATGAACCCCAGAGCCTGCAGGATTTTCCTTGCAGTTAGCATGGTTAAAGTTGCCATTTTGTTGAAGTATTGAGACAGTTGCCCTTGTTCGTCTGGCGTGAGGTAAGCCATCTGGGCCGTTGTATTTAAGCTGGCACCCAGGAAAATTATCTGTTGAGAGGGTATTAGTTTTGATTTCTTTTTGTTCACTGCGTACCCCAGGCAGTTTAACAGTTTTATTACAAACGCCAGATGCTGCAATAGAATGTCCTTGCTGTCCGCTTGGATCCTCATTGTCTGCAGAAAGCAATTACTGATGCCAGGCATTTCGTAAACACTCTGGGTGCAGTAGATAAGCCAAAGGGCAATGCAGAGAATTGATAATGGGTTGAACCTGCAAGAAATCTGAGGTATCTTCTGCAATCTTGTCTGATAGGGACATGCAGGTATGCCTCCTTGAGGTCCAACGTTACCAGCCAAGACTCCTTGCCCAGCATGGGAAGAAGCTGCTGTAATGTGAGCATCTTGAATTTTGGTACCTCTAGATATGTGTTTAGAATAGATAGGTCTAAGATGGGTCTCCAATCTTTGTCCTTCCTTGGTACCAGAAATAGTCTTGAATAAAAACCTTGACCTTGTTCTTTTGCAGGTACCTCTTGAATTGCTTTCATATCCATGAGAGCGGAAATTTGTTTTTGTGCCTCTGCCCACTGATTTTGTGTCAGGTTTGGCATGCCTCTCATTTTTGGAAGGGTGTGAAAGTGGAACCTGTAGCCTCTGTCTATAATATCCAGAATCCATTTGTCCTTTGTAACAATGTGCCAGTTTTTTGAAAATAAGGCCAGTTTTCCACCCAAAGGTGCTGCCATTATTGCTTTGTTTGGCAGGCATAGGGGAAAGTCATTGTGTCTGTTTTCTAATGACTGTGGTCTATCTTTTCCACCTCTTGGGGCTGGTGCTTGCCACTGCCTAGCTCTGTAAGATCCTTGAGGCTGTCCTCTACCCCTTGGGCGTCTGTATCTACCCCTTTGGGGTCTTGTCCGTGGCTGGAAAGGACCAATTTTTTGAAGGCCAGTTTCTGCTGAAGCGTGGAGGCTGCACCTGCAAGAAATCTTTAACTGTTTGCATAGATTTCGCTTTTTCCTCCATTTTCTTTAGTACCTCCTCCGCTTTAACACCACACAATACATCTTTTTGTAGTGGTGCATCTAATAACTTTGCTTTGACATGATCTGGTAAGGTTTGCTCTTTGAGCCAAGCGTGTCTACGATGACAGACCCGTGACAGCAGCTCTACATGAGGCCTCTAAAGCATCAAAACCACACTGTAAGGTATGTTTCCCCACTTGTTCTGCTCCATGCAACAAATCCTGCAACTCTTTCAAATCTGGTTGTTCTGTTTGTGTCATTTTGCTTTTCAGCTGAGATAGCAAGAACTGCTGGTACTTTAACATATGAAATTGACAGTTTAATGCCCTCATGGTTAAAGTGGCTGATGCATACACCTTTTTCCCCCACCTTTCTAATGCTCTGGAATCTCTCTCTGAAGGTAAAATTTTTTTAGCAGTAGAGGCCTTAACCCCCTTGGGACCCTGAGAAATAGTTTCTGGGTCAGCAGAAGGGCTTTTATAAAGGAACTGGTGAGAATCAGGAACCCGGTAATATCTGTCTGGTTTAACAGGGGCAGGAGGTAAAGAGTCTGGATTAAGACTGGCTTCTGCGTACACATCATCCAAAATATCTAAGACAGGAGGAATAGCCAGGGGCCTATGCTGGGGAAGCAGGAGAAATTCCCTGAGCCTTTTCTTGGAATCTGAGTAATTTTGTCCTTCCCAGTGGAAGTGCTCTCTCAATGTATGAAGGGTTTCCCCAAAAGAGTAGTCCTCAGGGGGGAGACCAAGGGAATAGACTCCTCAGCATCAGAGTCTTCAAATGGGGAATAGGCGTAATCCTGGTCCTCAGAAAGGTCTGAGGTAATAGAAGCCGGTCTGAGGAAGGGAAGTCTTCCTCCAACCTGGGTCTTTTGTCTGAGGGGGGTTGATAACCCCTGATGAGTGTAATCAAATCCTCAGCCATTTTAAGCATCTGTTTTTTAGGCATGGGGCCTTGAGAGGGGGTCTGAGGACCCTGTTTTTTAATTTTCATTGGAGCTTTAGATTTAGAGAACGATTTAATAGAGAAGGTGGTAGGCCTGAAAATGCCTTCAGAAATGGCAGGCCTCGCTAAATTTTCCGTTTCTCCGCCAAGAGTGGTGTCGGTATCTGCAGTGGGAATGGAGACCGAGGAAGCTGCGACCTCGGGTACTGAAGTCGCCGGTAAAATAGTTTCATCGGTAGTCAGGGGCTGCGTAGGTGCCTCGCTGAGAACCGGAGAACCGGTAGCTGGCCTTAGCGTGATCTCAGTACTCGGTGCAGGCCTCGGATGTCTGTCCTTATCCTTGCGTTTTTTGCATGAAACTGGCGTCGGTATATCCGACGACATGATATAATTAAATTTTTTGCCAAAATAATGAAGGGCGAACTCCCGGCTTAATAGTGCGCTTGTTAAACCTAGCACAAAAACGGCAGGCCGAGACATCGTGGTCTGGCCCTAAGCAAGGTATACAGTAAGAGTGAAAATCCTTATGCGGTATTTGCTTCCCACAAGAAATGCAATTATTAACTTTGTCTGACATCGGTCTGAGGCAAGAAAAGTTTCCCAAACGGGGTACTTAGCTTTAAAGAAGACTTCGGCTGAAATACTTTTCGTAAATCTCAGGAGCTGGCCGACCGGCACTTGCGAACTGCTTCTGCTTCGGGCACCGCGTGGCAAGAAAGACTGAGGAAAATGGCGTTGGCTGCCTCTTTTATAGAACTGCCGCACTGACATCAGGGAGGAAGCGACGACAACCGACGCCGGACCTAGACTTTGGAATTCGGCCGACCGAGGACCCGCCTGAAGGCAGGATAACCCAAGTGTGATGACTGCAGCTGTATGCACGATGAACATCATACCCCTCTTTATACTGAGGGAACAATTTAGCACTGATTTTGGTTTCCAGGGCTAGGTATTCTCTCCTGCTACTTACATGAACTTAGTTCCCACTTTTACCAAGTTTTCCACTCCTTTCCACATCCCATCTTCCTGCCTCGCCATCTCCCATCTAAAACCTTATTCAGCAATACAACTATTTATAATATTCAAGGTTTCTACTTAATTTTTCCACATTCCTGCAGCTAAGTTTCAAAGTACCTTTCTCACGAATTCTATCCCCATCTCTACTTTTTCCCTTCTAGATCGTGTGACACTAAATGTCAATTATTCAAAATAGTATAGTCCATGGAAAAAGGAACTAACTACAAATATTAAATCTGCATACTGTGACTACGGTTTAGCTATCCCCATACACCACAACACATATGGAATACTCTGGTCTCTTCCTAATAATCATAACAATGAAATGAAAAGGTTGGCCAGAAAATACCCTATAAACAAACTAAAGATCTCCACAGAAGGCACAAACATTCCACTTTTTAATATAAATATTTAATAAAATATGAGTAATAAAATATGAGTTCCCTAAGTACTCTACCTACATAAAATGCTAAACATTCTGCACACTTAGCAATGTAAACAACTGATTTGGAAATGTAACTGAAATAACCTAGAGAGATACACTTCTTTAGTTTAATCACACCTCCTTCATTTCCTTGAATTTTGATAAATCGGCATTATGGACAAAAACACAAGGACAGGTGCCTAGCTTATAAACCAAAAAAATGCTGTCTTCCTGTATATTATTGTTAAACATCTCTTCATAACTCTAAACTTTATTATTATAGTCTCCTGTCTTTGCAACCATCACTTCACTAGATTTCAAACTTCTCCAATTATATCTCACTATATTCTTATCTTAGGTGTGTCTATAGTGTAGGGCATAATCATTATTTCATTAATCCTTTTGTTGTGTCTTTTGGCTTTTCCCGGTTAGGGGTCGCCACAGCGGAACTCCGGTTCGCTAATGATTGGCAGTTGATTTTTACGTGCTGAGTTGCCGGCCCTAACGCACAACCTTCAACGAAGGTATGCCCATTCACGTATGTCTCCACAGAAGATGCTCTAGCTGAGAATTGAACGGGACAACGTCTTGCTGTGAGGCGACAACGCTACCGCAGCACCACCACCGCGGATTATTTCATTAATCCTGTTAATACTATTTAATCTTGTACCTATCAATTTATCGTCCTTATCTATAATTAGACAATAAATACTTCTCCTGTTTTCTTTCAATTCACTTATTATAGTACCTACCACTTTGGCTGGATACTGTCTATTCAAAATTCTCTCTCTTAAATACATTATCACATCATCAGAATTATCATCCGTACTAGTCAGCCGATTGACAGCCACCGTCTGACTCTTTACTTTATTCCTTTTAAGATATTTTGGTGTATGATGTTAAAACACAAAAAGTTATTACTGCCTACTTCCATTTTGTATATTCTTGTTGTCAAATTCTAGTTGGAATTTAAATTACATATGCATTTTATTAATATTTTTTTAGTGAATGGAAATGATAAAATAACTTTAGGTTAATCATATCTAAACCAATCTAATCAGTATTTACAGTTTATGTGCGCAGCACATGTAAAGTAAATAAAATATCTGAATATGAATTTGACAACAAGAATGTAAAAAAAAATGAAGTATGCAGTATCTATTTGCATTTTAACAGCATGCACCCAAATATTATCAAAGGAATACAGTGAAGAGTCTGAAGGTGTGTACTAATAAGCTGGTTAGTTTAGATGATGTGATAAGGTATTTAAGAGGGAAAATTTTGAATAGACATTATTCAGCCAGAATGGTGGATGCTATAATAAGTGAAGTAAAGGAAATAGGAAAAATATTTATTATCCCATTACAAAGCAGACGCCCTACGCTGACCATCTAAAAAAACTCCACCTATACTCTGTCACATATAGTCTACTCAGAGGCGATCTCTGCTTAACATACAAGGCCATGTCAAACCCAGAGCTGTTGGACATGCTACACTTAAAGAAATCTCTATCCCTCAGAGCCACATGCTCCAGGGATCTAAACCTTGTCATCACAATGAACAAAACATGCTGGAGAGATAGGTTTTTGACCCAGAGACACCCCAGACTCTGGAATAGACTGCCTATACATGTCAAGCAGAGCACCTCTTTGGCCCTCTTCAAAAGGAACCTTGACGATTGGATGGGAGATAGGAAATTCACCCCGGGGATCATGTCAGTCGCCCTACTAGACAGGGCTCCAGGGAAATAAATATAGTGGGAAGAAAGCCAGGGAATTGTTATGGCTAGGTTTGTATAGGCCCTAGGGCTGATAGCCTAGTGCTAACCTATGAACAAAGAAGTGCAATAACTTTACAGGTACAAGCAAAAGTAACACTACTAGGATTAATGAAACAGTGATTCTACTCTATGCTACAGACCCCCATAACACAGAAATATAGTGGAAAATACTGTACTGAATTTTGAAAGCCAATGAGATGATGGGTACAAAGACAGGAGACAAGACTATTTTTATAAATAATAAACTTCAGACTTTTATAGAAATGTTTAACAATAATATATAGGATAAAGCCAGTTTTTTTTGCTTGTAAGTTGGGCACCTATCCTTGTGTTTTTTGTCCATAATATTAATTTATCAAGCGACAAGGAAATGAAGGATGTGTGATTAAAGGAAAGTAATATGTTTCTCCAGGTTATTTCAACTGCATGTCTAAAGTAGTCGTTTACGCTGCTAAAAACAAATAAATAAGAACACTGCCATCTGATCTCTAAGATACAAAATACACACAGACAATGATACGACATTAATTAAAAATATATATAACTACAGCTGGATGAAATAAGGGCATAACTGCAATAAATACTCCAAGTGCTTTAATTTTAAACACACGATCATTAATGTCTGGGGGTGACTGCTATTAAAAATAAAGAAGTTATGTACTCATCTTAACGTTCCATCTGAATAGGTAACTTCATTTGTCAGCAACCTGTGGGTATCGCATCTGACCTGGATCCAAGCCGACAGCTTTCCAAGCTAAAGATCCAAGCTCCAAGCTCCTCCCCCTTACCCATAATACCCTGCTACCTCCTTCCAGTCCTCAGATCGCATTTGTCCAATTATACAATTTCACCAAGACAAAACAACAACCTGAAACATCCTAACTTAATGAATACCAAAAGCTGAAATCATTCTAGGATTCAGATAACCAAAGAACCAGGTTAGGGGAAAGGAGGGGGGGGGGTCGGTTGCTGACAAATGAAGTTACCTACTCAGATGGAACGTTATGGTGAGTACATAGCTTCTTTATCTGAAGTAGTTAACTTCCTTTGATCAGCAACCTGTGGGACAGAGTCCCCAGCTACCAAAAACTTGGGAGGTCCTCAAGGAAGGATATTCCGGAGCACTGCAGAGCCAAAAGCAGCCCTTCCTCTGGATATTAAATCTAATTTATAATGAGAAATAAAGGTATGAGAGGAAGCCCAAGTAGCCGCAGAACAAATGTCATCCAAGGGAACTCTTGACCAGAACACAGCAGAAGTAGCCATAGAATGGGTAGAATGAGCATGAACCCCTAAGGGCTCTGGCAGACCAGATATCTTGTATGTGAGCAAAATGCAGTAAGAAATCCATCTAGCTAGAGTCACCTTCGACACTGGCTTACCAAAGAAGGGCTTCGCAAAGGAAACAAAGAGCTGCTCTGACTTGCAAAAGACAGCTGTTCTGTGCAGGTAAAAGCACAATTGTTTAGGAACATCTAACAAATGAAGTTTGCATTCCCCTTTATTCTGATAGTTAGGGAAGAAAACTGGTAGATCGATGGACTGATTGATGTTTGCCTCGGAAGCCACTTTAGGTAAGAAGGAAGGGTTAGTCCTGAGAGGGACTCTGTCCTTATGGAAAACAAGATATGGGGGTTTAGTACAAAGGGCCTGGAGCTCTGACACCCTTCTAGCTGAGGTAATAGCTATTAAGAAAGCAGTTTTCCAACATAAGAATTTTAAATCAACAGAAGCTGCAGGTTCAAAGGGGTGGTCCAGTTAGAGCCTGAAGGACCAAAGTTAGGTCCCATGGGGGAACAGCATTCCTAATAGGAGGTCTCAAAAGAAAGGTGCCTTTCAAGAAGGTCTTACAAATCTTAGTGGAAGCTAAAGGACTTAGATTGTCTCCAATGTGAAAATGGGAAATGGCAGCCATTTGAACCTTTACAGTGGAAGAACTGGCCCCTTACTGAAAAATATGAGATAGGAAATCAAGTACTGCCGGAATGGGAGCAGTGAAAGGATCCAAATTCCTATGCGAGGCCCAAATGGAAAACCGTTTCCATTTGCTACTGTAAACCTTCCTGGTAGAAGGCTTATGTGCCACTACCAGGATGGATCTAACTGCAGACGAGATACCGGGAGTCCTGACAACTAATGGAACTGGATCAACCAAGCTGAGAGCTTGAGGTCGTCCAGATTCAGAGTTTCTAATCCCGAAGGATGAGAAATCAGATCCAGGATGGGATCTAAGATCCAAAGAGGAGCTATAAAGTGAGACCGTAGATACGGGAACCAGGTTTGACAAGGCCAGAATGGGACTATGAGGATAATCTTGTTCCCCAACCGACGAGCTTTCTGTAAAAATGCTGTCATTAATGGAAGAGGAGGATAAGCATAAAGAAGACCGGGTGGCCAAGCATGAACTAGAGCATCTCTGGGGCTTTCCCCCGGGGGGGGGGGGTTAGAGCGAAAAACTCGCTGCACTTCGCGTTTGAAGGCGATCTGAAGAGATCGCAGCAAGGCTGGCCCCACTTGCGGAAGATCTGTTTTGTTACTAAGGGGTTCAGAGACCACTCGTAAGGCGAGAGGATAGTTCGACTCAGCTTGTCCGCTAGGATGTTGGACCGACCCGGAATGTGCGTTGCTAACAGAAAATGGTTGGTGGATATCGCCCAATCCCAAACTCTCATGGCCTCTCAGCAAAGAGGGTAAGACCTGGCCCCCCCCCCCGTTTGTTGATGTACCAGACCACTGACATGTTGTCTGTCTGAATTGCAGTAGTCCCTGGAGGGAGAAAGGCATGAAGAGCTTGCAACGCTAGAAGCACCGCTCTCATCTCCAGAACATTGATATGCAGAATGGTCTCTGTCTGAGTCCAAGTACCTTGGACAGTTCTGCCCATGCAATGCCCACCCCCCACCCAAGGCGAGAAGCATCCGTAGTTACCGTGGCTTGGGGTTGTGGCATTATGAACGGTCGCCCTTCCCGAAGCTCTTGAGATTGGAGCCACCATATGAGGGAATTTCTTCAAATTCTGCTGAGGGGAATCGGAGAGTCCAACGGGTGTTGAAGGATGGACCACTGGACCTGCAAGGTCCACTGGAGGACCCTCATGTGCAAGCGAGCTAAGGGCGAAAGGTTGATTGCTGCTGCCATGGACCCTAAGGCTCTCAGGACTAACTCCGCTGATGGGGCTGGAGATTGAAGGAGTGCTAGAACGTGAATAGTTAAGCTGCAAAGTCTGTCCGACGTCAAGAAGGCCTTGGTCTGAAGCATGTCTATTCTGGCCCCTATGAAGTCCAGGAGTGGTTGAAGGGATGATTTCTTGTAATTTATAGTGATCCCCAACTGGGAGGCAAAGAGCAGGAAGCAATCCCTGGCTGAGCAGAGTAGATGCCTGGTGGAGGCGGCAAGGAGCCAGTCATCCAGGTAAGGAAAAATCTGTATTCCCTGAAGCCTCAGGTGGGCCGCTATAACTGCCATGACCTTGGTGAACACTCTGGGGGATGTGGTGAGGCCGAATGGTAGGACCCTGAACTGGTAATGACTGGCCCCCAACCAAAAGCGGAGAAACCTCCTGGATCGCCTGTCCATGAGGATGTGGTAGTACGCATCCTTGAGGTCTATGGAGCACATCCAGTCGTTCTACTGCAGTAGGGGGAGAATGGAGTGAAGAGTGACCATCTGGAATCTCTCCTTGGCAATGAAGAGGTTCATTGTAGAAAGGTCGAGAATTGGTCTTAAGTCCCCCGTCTTTTTTGGCACCAAAAAGAACCTGGAGTAATTGCCTAACCCGGACTGGTCTGGGGGACGTGCTGAATGGCTCTTTTTTCTAGCAGCTTCTTTATTTCTAAAGCTGCAGCCTCCCTCTGACTGGGTGGAACATTGGGGAGGTGCCTCGATTGAGCAGGAAGATTTATGAAGGGAATTGAGTAGCTTCTGGATATTATTCGAAGCAACCAGCGATCTGTCATGATGGACTCCCATTGTGCCAGGTGCTCTGAAAAATGCCCCCGACTGCCTCCAGAGAGGTGCAGTCGGGCAACTCCTCAGGGCTGCTGTGTGGGTCGATCGGAAAAGGGTTCCCACGACCCAAAATTCTTCGGCCCCCCCCCCTCTGCCTCTGGGCCCGCGTCCACCTTGTCCTCCTCTGCCTCTGAAGGACGAAGGGTCCAGAGAGTAACGGGACTGCTGAGACTTCTGGGACCACATCTTCTTCTGTCCTCTCTGGTTCCTGGAAAAGGGCCTTTGAGGAGCCGAGAAGCGGATTCCGATGGCAGACAGCGTCTTCCCATCTTTCTCGCTCTGGACCAATGTATCATGGACGGTCTTGCCAAACAGGGTAGAACTGTCGAAGGGAGCGTTCGCGAAGGATGCCTTGAAGGGTTCCTCAAAGTCAGAGCCAGGCGGGATGGCGTAAGGCGATGCCTGATCCGCTGGCTCTAGCGGCCCCCTCCATGGTATGGGAGAGTAGCTGCACAGACGTGTTCGATACAGATTTTAGAGTGGCCATGCGAGTCGAGAAGGTCTGTTTGTCCTCGGCCGACATGGACTCAGGGGGAGACTCAGCATATTCCTTCACTAGATCCCGCTGAAACCTAATCACATGGGCCAAGTAATTCAGTGCCCTTACAGAAAAGGTAGCTGAAGCAAACATCCGCTTTCCGATGTGATCCATCGTCCGAGTTTCCTTATCAGGAGGATGGACCGAGGAACTATCCTGTGCCAGTTCCTTCTTGGTGGCGGCCGCCACCACCATGTCATCTACCATGGAAACTTTACTCCACACTGTCCTATCCACAGGGGGACTAAGGATCTTATCTGGTCTCCTGGGGATTGGCTCTACAGTGTCTGGCTTCTTCCATGCCCTGATAGTAATGAGGTCTATCAGGGGGTCGGCCGGAGGGGACACCCAAGAGGTAGACGGGCCTGCATCAAATGCCTCCAGAAACACAGACTCATCCAAGGAAGGCTTTTGGGCTGACCACCCCCCTTTTATGCATAGCATTTCCATAATGTCTCCAAAGGAGACATCCTTGGGGGGTGACCAGGGGGAACCTTCCCCTTCCTCTAAATCGGTGTCTTCCGTGAGGGACTTGGGGGAGTCCAAGTGCCTCCTCTTGCACTTGCGTTTGTGAGGGACCTCCTCGGCGGGACTGTCCAACAAGGTCATGTTCCTCCAATGGAACTTGCTGGGTCGTAGGCGCAGGCTGTCCCTGTGGCCGGTTGATGGAAGACAAGCCCATCTGCGAGGGAATGGTGGCTGTATCCGTAGCACGAGTAGGGGGTCTTGAACCTCTCGAGAGAACCCTCTCCACCACGTCGAACGCCGAAGGTGAACTGCTCTCTCTGGGATCCGTGAGCAACACCCTCGGATCCGACGTGGGGATCAGCATCGGAGCAGAAGCGATTGGACCCAAAAGGGAAGTGTGCTCTGACCGCAATGGAGACGAAAATACACTTACCCCCCGACGCACGGCTCATGGCCCCAAAAGCTCAGATCAGAAAGGGGATCCGACAAACTAGAGGGCATGGCCAGCGTCGAAGTAGCAACTACTATCGGCGCTGACTCCCTGATTCCGAGACTACACGGATCAGATGGCTCCGAAACCCGATAATGGATCGCAGAAGGAGCTATGGGAGCAAAAAATGGGGCTGAGCTCCCCCCCAGAGGAGGGGAGGCAGGAGCACTCCCATCTGCATCTGGGCTTGGAGAAAGCGACGCATCATCCGGTCCATGTCAGCGTCTGAGAGGCTTCATGTCAACCTAGAAGAGACCACCGAAGCTGGCCGGGAAGGCCGCCGCAACCACCTCGAAGATGGCCGGGGCTCCTCCTCCGGCTCCGGCGAGAAACGTGGTGAATGGAGCCGAGAGGGGGAGGACCCGGGAATCTTCAGGGGAGAAGAGAGCTGTTTAGCCGAGGGGGCTGAGTCGGCCCGCCACTTGTGGCTCCTATGTTTCTCTCTATCCCTCTCTCTCTCCTCTCTTTTCTCTTGGAGTCCTTCTCTCCCTGAGAAATGGTGGGAGGTTGAGTCCCAGCCAGGGGAGATAGCACAGCTGGCTGAACAGCCGCAGCCGCGGCTGGAGCCATTGAGGGAGAGGAGGAAGAAGCAGAATCTGCCGGTATAAGACCCGCCAGGATCAGCTTGTTCCTCCTATCCCTCAGAGCCCGGGGGTTAAAAGCTGTGCAAATATGGCAGCCCGATGATAAATGCACTACCCCCAGGCAATGAACGCACTGAGTGTGGCCATCGGCTGGGGAAAGCTTATGGCCACACTCAGAGCACTTGGAGAAAATGGCCTTCGACCATACCAAAACACAACCACACACACTTACACACAAGAATAAGGGGAAGGGGGAATATACTAAAACTAAGCTAGGCTAATGGGTTTAAACAATCACAAACACACACCTCTCAAAATTTTTCAAAAAGTCAAGAATTTATCCAATACTCACTACCTAACCGCCAGGAGCTCGTAACTCGTGCTTGTTAAAGCTGCAGCAAACGAGATGTGGGGACTGGAATGAGGTAGCAGGGTATTATGGGCAAGGGGGAGGAGCTTGGAGCTCAGATCTTTAGCTTGGAAAGCTGCCGGCTCAGATCCAGGTCAGATCCGATACCCACAGGTTGCTTGATCAAATTAAATTAACTACTTCAGATTAACTGTTAATGCAATTTATTCTGTTTTAACAAACCATCCTGGTCACCCCTCTTACTGTCATGGTCACCCCTCTTATTGTCATGTTTGATAATGTCAAAGGTAAAACAATAAGACATTGTTGACATTAGCACAACACAAAGAATGTTTGTATTAAGAAGCAATGAACAATTTTGTACAGATGGTATAGACATAGGTTCATAGGTTCATACTAGGCTATCTGCCCTAGGGCATTTATAAGCCTAGCCAGTGTGTGTTTGGCTTTCGCCACCCATTTTAAATTAATTTTGCTATGCCCTTTTTCGAGGTTAGTATACTGTGCCTCTGTCTAACAGTGACACAGAAGTGATACCCGGGGTAAACCTACGATCTCCCATCCACTCATCAAGATTCCTCTTGAAGAGAGTCAATGAGGGACTCTGCCTAACCTGGACTGGGATTTTATTCCAGAGTGAAGGGAGCCTCTGGATTATGAATCTGTCCTGCCAGCATGTCCTATTTATTTCAGTGCTGAGGTTCAAGTCTCTCGAGCGCATAGCTTGATGGGATTTGGATTTTCTGAGGTGCAGCATGTCCATTAATTTTGGGTTGGACATGGCTTTATACGTCAGGCACAGATCGCCTCTGAGCAGGCGGTATGCCACTGAGTAGAGCTGGAGTTTCTTTAACCGGGCAGCATATGGCATCTGTTTGAGCCCTTTGATCCTCTTGGTGAGGTACTTTTGGGGTCTTTCCAGTTGCTGCAGGTGTCTGGTAAGGTACATCCCAAAAGGGCATTGTACTCAATTATGGGCCTGATGAGGGATGAGTAAAGAGGCGATGACCTCCCTGATCTAGATGTGAATCCCTTCATGATTAGGTGGGCTATATAAAATGTTCTTCTAACCACTTTGGCCACGTGGTTGTCAAATGAGAGATTGCTATCAACTTGGGTCCCCAGGTCCCTAATTACTTCTTCTGTACTTAATGGATTACCACCTATGTGGTAATTTGTGGGCACTTTGTTTTTGCCAAAGGGATGACTATACACTTTTGGCGTTTAGCTTGAGGCCATGGCTCTGGCACCAGTTGTCTGTTTCTATGAGGCCCTTTTGGAGGATGCTTGTGTCAGCTGGAGAGTCGATTATGGCCAGTTTGCAGTCATCTGCGAACTTGGTCAGCCACAGTCCTTCCGTGTTGGCCTGTACCTCCGAGAAATATATACCGAACAAGAGAGGTCCCAGGACTGAGCCTTGTGGGATGCCACTTGTAACTGGTTTGGAGTCTGACATGGCTCCAGAAATTCTAACCATGTGGGTTCTGTCCTTGAGCCAGTTTGCAACCCATATAGTGACATAGGGGTTTATATTTAAGCTGGTGAGCTTACTATAATGCCCGAGTGGGGTATTGTATCGAAGGCTTTTGCGAGGTCCAGGTAGGCTGTGTGGACCACCTTCCCCTCGTCAATGGCCTTGGTGACTGTTTCAAAGAAATCAACTAGGTTTAAGAGGCAGGATCTGCCCTTAACAAAGCCGAACTGGGTAGGATCCAGTATCTGTAGGTCCCCAATATCTTTATTTATGAGGTCCATGATGATCCTTTCCATAGCTTTGCAAACCAAGCTAGTCAAGTTGTTCCATAGCATTTGAGTTTATAAATTCTAGGAACCTTTGGGCTAGGGTGTTGGAGCTAGAGTAATGCTCCCAGTCTATGTTTGGTTAGTTGAAGTCGCCCAATATAATGTTGTTTGGAGAGACCTTCATATTTTCCAGTGTTCTCAGGAAGGCCGAATGGGGTTCCTGGGTTTGGGAGGGTGGTCTGTAGCAGGCTATAAACTGGAAGGCAGTTTTACCCACTGTTAGTTGCACATGGATAGTCACTGATGCTTCGTGCTGTGCCACCAGCCTGGAAGTGTGGGTATCTTTGACGAATATTGATACTCCCCCTCCTTTTGTGGTTCGGTCCAAGTTTTGGGGCCGAAAAGCATGGTATGAGGTATAACCTGGTAGTGCTGGGGTGCTCTCAGGAGCTTTGAACCATGTTTCTGTTACTGCACAGATATCGATGTTCTCCATGCTAAGGAGAGTTTTGAGTGCGTGCATCTTGAGGTTTAGACTTCTGGCGTTGAGTAGCATTACTCTTAGTTTCTTATCCTTGTGATACCTATGGAGGTGGGTTTGTCTTTTGAGCCTTGCCTAAAAAGGCACTATGGGGTAGCAACAGCCTTTGCCAATATCCAAAAGCCCAGGGTGACAGGTGCAAGCCGTCCCTAGCGAAGCATCATGGCTTGTCGAGCATGTCATCCCAGGCTGACAGGCATTGGATCCCCTTTGAATGACACCAATACTTAAGCCAATTGTTGAAATTGATCATCTTGTCTTCATATTGTGGCATCATTCTTGGTGAGGGTAAGATGCTACTCAAGGTCAGGGTCATACCGGCCTGGGCTACATGCTCAGAGAGCTCCTCTATGTCTCTTTTCATGTAGTCCAGGGAGGTACGTCTCAGGTCATTCACACCAGCATGGACAATGACCGAGTCATATTTGTACTTGCTTGGAGTGACCTGAGTGCTTGTGTTATGTGGCGGATCCTAGCGCCTGACAGGCAGCTCACTGTGACCTTCTCCTTGTTCAGCCTGGTGAGCGGGACGTCAGTGTGCATGACGATTGAGTCACCTATTACAAGTGTATCAGGTGTGTTGTTTAGCCTTAAGGGCTGTGACTGTTCAGCACACTGGCTTTGTGAGCTATGTGTTGCACGTGTTTTGTTTTGTGGTAGCGGTTGCTTGGGTGTCTGCTTTGGAGGTCTCTGCTGCTTAGACAGATTTTTATTTAGAGCCTCCGAGTATGTTTTTGTGTTTATGTGTTTGGTTTGCTGTCGTGGTAGGTCTATGTGAGACTGGAATTGTAGTGAGTGTGGTTTCCTTCTCCTCCTGACTGGTTTCGCCAGTACTGAGTTGAGAGAGCTTAGCCTCCAGTATGGCTATATGGTTGCATCTCTCACATGTGTTGGAATTTGTTGGGAGAAGGAGAGGGTTGTCTGTGTATATGAGGCAGTTGTAACATTGCCTCAAGATTCCCAGATTCACCAGCTGGACCGGAGAGGAGATTGACAACTGACTTTTGGACATGCTAGAATAGTATTGGAAATTCCTTTATAACTGAAAAAAAAAGGGCCAATGGGGAACAAGGTACTCAAGGGGAGTTTGTGAGGGTGTAGTGCTTTTAATTTTTTAGTGCTGACTTATATAATTGCTTTAGTGAGCAAGTGCCAGGTAACTTAAATGCAATGTGTTACAGGTAACTTAAATGCAAAAACGACAAACAGTAACTTTCTTTCAAGTGAAACAAGGAAATAAGTACAGTAAGCAATGCAGATATCACTAGGGATCCACAGAAGCGCTGAAAAGCTGCGTTTTAGGTGGAATTAGCGTTTCATGGAAATAACAAGCATACAAACAAAGCTAGATTCAGCAGGCCTGGATCTAGTCTATGCTACAGCAAACAAGGTGTACCAATTTCAGTAAGAAACAGTTCAAATATGCAGGCACTATAAGCCTTTAAACAGAAATTCCCGGCTCAGAAGGGCAGAGTCCAGCCTCTCCTCCCACAAGAGTGCAGACCACGAACCCTTTTAATGTAAAATAACTGGCCTGAAGCTCAAGTGCTTAAACCAGAATTAATACACTTTTAGAATAACAGACACTGAGCCCTCAATCAGCAGTTCCCAACTTAGAAGGATGTAAGTTACCTGTTCTGCCACTACAGTGCAGACCACAAACCTTCTTAATGTAAAACAACTGGCCTGAAGCCAAAGTGCTTAAATTAGAAGTTATGTACCTACCATAACGTTCCATGTTAGTTGTCTTCTCTCGCCTTCTTTCTTGCTGGATGGGTTCGGAGCCGAACCTCGGCTCCGACTCAGCCTATACTAAAGCTCGAGAGCTAATTTTACTGGCTCGAGGCAACCCTATATCCCATGATGCTAGGCGGTAACTACCCAGATCTCGTTTGGTAGCTGAGAAATAATAGCCAATTCAGTCTCCCGTCTGAGGTGGAGGAGGAAAAAGGAGAACTCCCCAAATATCACTACCTGAAGCTGTATCTACCCCAGGACCAATTGTCTGGGCTTGGAATAGTGCAAGATAAGGTCCCTTGGAAGAAGGGGAAAAACCTTTCAGTCTGTCCAGGCTAGGGGGATGGTGGGCAGGACGCAAGAAAGAAGGCGAGAGAAGACAACTAACATGGAACGTTATGGTAGGTACATAACTTCTAAATGTTAAGTTGTCAATCTCGCCTTCATTCTTGCTGGATGGGACCGCGTCCCTAGCACCTTCATCCTGGGTGGCTCATTGGAACAGACTCTTCAGAATGGTGGAACCAAAATTTGCCCTGTTTCTGGAGGCCATGTCCAATTTGTAATGTGTAACAAAGGTATGAGGAGAGGCCCAAGTGGCTGCTGCACAGATAGTGTCTATTGGCACTCTAGCTTGAAAGGCTGCTGATGTAGCTAACGCTCTGGTTGAATGGGCTCTTGGCCTAGTAGCCAATTCTTTACCTCTGAGTTGATAAATATAGGTAATCACAGAAGACAGCCAACTAGACAGGGTCACCTTGGATACCGGAAGGCCCTTGCTACTTTATGCATAAGATAAGAATAGCTGATCAGATTTCCTGATTTGTTTAGTTCGGTCCAGATAGTAGCGGAGTTGACGATGAACGTCCAGACAATGTAGTTTTTGCTCCTCCTTGTTTGAATAATTAGGGAAGAAAACTGGAAGATCAATAGATTGATTTAAATTTGTCTGAGAAGCCACCTTGGGTAAAAAAGACGGGTTAGTTCTTAGAGAAACTCTGTCTTTATGGAACACTAAATAAAGAGGACGAATGCAGAGGGCATGAAGTTCAGATACTCTCCTAGCAGATGTAATGGCGACTTGGAAGAGTGTCTTCCAGGAAAGTAACTTCAATGAACAGGAGGCCGCAGGTTCAAAGGGAGGGAGAATCAAGGATGCTAAAACTAAGTTTAAATCCCACTGTGGTGGGGGGTCTTTGATCGGGGGTCTGAGTAAAAAGATACCTCTGAGGAATGCCTTGCAAAGCTTATGGGACATGATACTGGAGTCCGACAAGCCTATGTGAAAATTTGAAAAGGCTGCTAGCTGAAGTTTTACTGTGGAGGAAGAAGATCCTGAATGAAAGATTTCAGCTAGGAAATCCAAGACCGAGTGTATTGGAGCAGTGAAGGGATCTATGTTCCTAGCCTTTGCCCAAAAGGAAAAACGTTGCCATTTACAAGCATAGATCCTTCTGGTGGAAGACTTAAGGGAAGCTACAATAATATCCCGGACAGAATTTGAAATCATTGGAAGCCTGGCTAGGGATGGAAGTGGAGCAACCAAGCTGTGAGGTTGAGAGATTGGAGGGATTGGTGCAGCTGCCCTGATTGATGGGCCAAAAGATCTAGCACTGGATCCAGATGCCAAGGCTGCTCCAAAAGATAGCGATGCAGGAAAGGGAACCATATCTGTCGAGGCCAATAAGGGGCAATGAGGATCATCTTGGCTCTCAAGGCGGTAGCTTTCTGAATTATCTGTGTGATTAATGGAAAGGGGGGAAGAGCGTATAGAAGTCCCCGAGGCCAATCGTGGACTAGAGCGTCTCTGGGGGGATGGCCTGGAAGGGGGAAGAGAGTGAAGAAGTCGAGGCACTTGCTGTTTTGTGGTGTTGCAAAAAGATTGCAGCAAGGAAACCCCCACTTCCGAAAAATTTCGTCCGTCACCGATTGCTTGAGAGACCACTCGTGGGGCATGAGAACAGCTCTGCTCAGCCTGTCCGCTATTACTTGGGACTTCCCGGGGATGTGCGTTGCTATCAGAAACCGCTGAGAAGAGATCGCCCATTGCCAGAGTCTGAGTGCTTCTCGACACAGGGGATAGGACTTGGTTCCGCCCTGCTTGTTGATATACCATACTACGGACATGTTGTCCGTCTGAATTGCAATAGTCCCCAGGGGAAGAGAGTCTTGGAGGGCTTGCAACGTCAAAAGCACTGCTCTCATCTCCAGGATGTTTATGTGCAAGTGGCATTCGAAGGGTTGCCATGTGCCATGGACTGTCCTGCCCTGAAAATGCCCCCCCCCCACCCAATCAGGGAGGCGTCCGTTGTGACTGTGGCAACCGGGGGGGGGGGGGGAGTAAATGGTCTGCCTAGATGGACTTGAGGGGAGACCATCCACCAAGACAGATGTTTTCTGCAAGATAGAGTTATTAAGATCTTGTGTGTCATAAGGAGCTGTTGGAAGGACCACTGGGAGAAAAGCATCCATTGAAGAAGCCGCATGTAAAAGCGGGCAAGGGGAAGAAGCATGATGGCTGCCGCCATGAGACCTAATACTTTCAGAACATACCTGGCCTGAATTTTGTTGCTCTGAAGGAGGACGTGAACATGATTTTGAATATCCAAGGCCCTCTGCTCTGTTAACTTTGCTGAGAGCTGAACGGTGTCCAAGGTGGTGCCTATGAAGGTAATAGACTGACAAAGCAGACTTTTCTAAATTTAGAGAGATACCTAGCTCTTTGCAAATGTAAATGGTGTAATCTCTGGCTAGAAGAAGTTGACGCCTGGTGGTGGCAGTGAGGAGCCAGTCATCTAGATATGGAAACACCTGGAATCCTTGACGTCTCAGGTGAGCCGTAACCGCTGCCATACATTTGGTGAACACTCGGGGGGCTGTAGTGAGACCAAAGGGCAGGGCTCTGAACTGGTAGTGACTGGCTCCCAGCCGGAAATGGAGAAACCTTCTGGAGCGCCTGTGCATTTTGATGTGATAGTACGCATCCTGAAGATCCACTGAGCACATCCAATTGTCCTTGCCCAGAAGGGGCAAAATGGACTGAAGCGTGACCATCCGGAACCTCGTTCTTTTTACAAACTTGTTTAGTTTGCTGAGATCCAATATGGGCCTCCAGTCCCCTGTTTTTTTTGGTACCAAAAAGAACTTTGAGTAGACTCCGGATCCTAGTTGGTCTGCTGGGACTGGCTGGATGGCTCTCTTTTTTAGCAGTTTTAATATTTCTAGTGCTGCTTGTTCCCTTAGACTGGGTGGAACGTCTGGAAGAGACCCCATTTGAATCGTTGGGGTTTGGATAAAGGGGATTTTGTAACCCTCGGATATGATCGACTGCACCCATTTGTCTTGAGTGAGGGAGAGCAAGGCTTGTGGGTACAGCGATAATCTTCCCCCGACTGCCTCCGAAGGTGGACAGTTGGGCAGCGCCTCAGGGATGCTGGAAGGGTTTGTCAGAGAGGGTTTCTCTGCTACCCTGATTCTGCGGACCCCCTCTGCCTATTGGACGGCGTCTGTTGTTGTTGCTCCCCCCTCTGCCTCTAGGGATGAACTGACCTCTTGCGTCAGGCGTGACTCCTTATGATTTGCGGAACCACATTTTTCCACCCTTTTGACCCTTAGGATATGGTCTAGATGGGGTTGAAAAATGGACTCCTACAGCAGAAAGAGTCTTGCCATTTTGTTCACATCTGGTCAAAGTATCTTTCACTTGAGGTCCAAACAACGCTGAACCATCAAAGGGGGAGTTAGTGATAGACGCCTTGAAGGGGTCTGCGAAGTTGCAAAGCTGCATCCAGGTGTGACGCCTCAAAGCCACACCTGTGCCTGCGGCCCTACTCGCCCCATCGGCTGCATACAAAATAAGCCGCATGGAGGAGTTGACAACAGAATTCAGGGTTCCTAGCTGTGAGTTAATTTTGTCCTGAGACCCAGCAGCTGATGGATCCTGTAGGACCTCACCCAGTTCTTTAAGAATGTCTCTTTGAAGATGGGTGAAGTGGCATAAGTAATTCAGCGACTGCATGGCAAAGGTCGCTGACGAGAACATCCGCTTGCCGTACCTATCCATTGTCCTAGATTCCTTATTAGGTGGATGGATAGGCACTGAAGGATCAGCCAGTTCCTTCTTGGTGGCTGCCACCACCATGGCATCAACTGGGACACCTTTAGATAAAAATTGCTTATCAGAAGGGGCTGTTATAAATTTGGAAGGCCTCCGTGGGGTGGGTTCCATCGAATCAGGGGCCGCGCCTTCCGGCCACCACTTCCATAAGGGGTCAAGGCGGAGACACCCAGGAGGTGGAGGGTCGAGAACCAAAAGCCTCCAGGTAAACCAACTCGTCCTCAGAAGGATTAAGGGAAGACCAGTTCCCCCTCTGTTTAAGGATTTCAAGGATGTCAGAGAAGGAGACATCCTCAGAGGGGGACCTTGGGGATCCTTCCGACTCATCCAAGTCGGTGTCAGATGTGATGGACTCAGGGGAGTCCACATGCTTCCTCTTACATGTCCTCTTACGCGGGGGTTCACCTGACAGATCAGGAGAAATCTCGGAAGAGGAGGATATTCCCAATGGGGAAACCTGAGGCGTTGGATCTCTGTGGCCAGGGACGAGAGAGTGGGAAGAGACCTCAGCAGGCACTACAGTGGGAGGAGCTGATGGAGCTGACCGTAGAGCTGGCACTGGGGCCAGTACGCTCCTCATGACCTCGAAGGTGCCCCTATCAGGCAGGCTAGAGAGCTCCCGCTCCGAAGAGCTAGGAACCCCAGCCGGCACAGTCAGGGACGGCTCCAAAGCCGATGGGGCCGAACTCAGCAACGCCAACACTCCGAGAGGGAGAACGGGGTCGGACAAGGGTCCGATGCCACTCGCCCCCTCGGAGTCGGCTAGAGAGTCCAAGCGCCCGGATCCCTCCAAGGATGGCACCATGGACGAGATCGTAGCAGACGACGGAGCCGAAGGGGGAGGTATCGGCTCTGACGTCACAACGGTCACGGCTCCAAGGAGCTCCAGCTCCGAACACTGGGGCAGAGTCGAAGGAGGAATAGTATGTTGTATGGATGTAGCCACTGTCTGATGAGACAGGCTGTGAAGCATTTGGGTCAGTAACTGAGACTTTAATAGTCTACTTACCACCCTCTCAAGGTCATGGTCGGAAAGCCTGGAAGACCGAGAGGAATGGCTCTGATGGCTCTGCTCCGAGAGTAAAGGTGACCTCAGAGCCGAATGGATAGATTCCAGAGATGGAGATCTGGACCTCTTGCGTGTGGAAGGCATCAAGGCTGATGGAGCCGAAGGAGCCGTAGACACGTCGGCTCCAGCCGGAGCCGACTTTGAAGATAGAGTCTTAGAGGCATCGGCTCCGGCCGGAGCCGATGCAGGCAGCTGGGATACAGAGGTATCGGCTCCGGCCGGAGCCGATAGTGTCGCAGAAGGTGAGCCACCATTTGAAGGCTTAGAGCTTGGAGCCGATGGTTTAGGTGGCTTCGAAGGCTTCCCCGGCACGGACTTAGCCGGGGAACCTTCGGGCTTTAATAAGCCCCTCAGGATCAACTTATTCCTGTGCTCCTGCAGGACTCTTGGGCTGAATGCATGGCACACCGAGCAAGAGTCCTGCAGGTGCAGGGGTCCCAGGCAATAAACACAGGAAGTGTGACCGTCTGTCAGAGACATCTTCTGACAGCACGAGTCACACTTCTTGAAGACTGAGACCTTTGTCTCCTTCGACATATTGTTGTCGAAAGGAAAACAACAATTGTAAAGACAGTAAACACACACACACACACACTCAAACAGATAGGGATACAGGGATACTAAAGGTACACTCACACAGCTAAGAATCCCTGTGAGGGAACTAAGAATAAAACGGAAGGATTAGAACAAACCAACCACAGCAAAAGAAATTGTCTGGAAACAAACCACATGAACTGGAAACAGGAAAAAACTGTGAACACACTTCAGACAGTAGTCTTTTAAGTTTGGAATATGATGCTGTCTGTAAGAGATTATTGGAAAGAGGTTACTCAGAAGCATTAATCAGAAAGAATCGTTTAAAGTTTGATTGTAGTAAAATGGGTCATGATAGGAATAGAAATAAATCTGTTACAAACATTTATAATAATGCTATGGAACTAGACAATAGGATGTTTTTTGTTACTAAGTTTTCTTTATTTTCAGAGATTTTATGTAACATTGTTAAGTTCTTATGGCCAGTTATTTGTAATAATGAAGAATTTGGGCACCTTTTTCCTAGGTATGTCTCTTTTTCTTTTGGAAGATATCAAAATCTGAAAGAAATACTCAGACCTAGACATCTATCTAGCATTATGTCTATGTCTGATTCAGTTCTAGAACCTGGAATGTTTCAATGTGGAAAATGTAAAATATGTGCAAAAGTTAGAAATTTATCAGGTAACAACATCAATGGAGTAACATATTTTGCTGAGAATAGATTTAATTGTTGTTCATGTGGTGTTGTTTATATATTAGGTTGTGGTTGCCCTGTGCCTCAGTATTATATTGGCCAGACCAAACGTCAACTTAAAGTTCGTATACTAGAACATATTGGTGATGTACGGAATTCTAGAACAGATAGCCCTATTTTTGATCATTTTTATAGGATGCATAATGGGTCAGTTGAATCACTGTTTTTTTGTGCTTTGGCTAAACCAAAGGTATCTTCAGGAGGCAGTTTCTTACATAATTTATTAAAATTGGAGAGTAGATTTATTCTGAAGTATAGTACTCTAAAACCCCGTGGTTTAAATTTGGAAGTAAATTTATCTATTTAATAATTTTAGAATAGATTGTTAGTTAAAATGGTGCTGGTTTATTTATTTCATGCCTTGTTACTGATTTTCTCTTTTTTAAGTATGTAATTACTTAATTATTTAATGATACAATTGTTCAATTACTATGCACTAGTATTTATATGGTGTTTAGTGAATTGTTAGTTCATTCCTTTGAAGGCCAGTGGGCCGAGGTACCGGAATAAAGTTTTTTCCTGTTTCCAGTTCATGTGGTTTGTTTTCCTCCCAATAAAACGGAAGGGCCTAAGGCCTAACCCAGGGTGGGGAGTATGACTGGGATAAGGGATAAAAATAGGAACTAAAAATTTAAAATAACCGAAAAACTAGCCTATTTAGAAAATATATATACTATACTAGGGGAAAACTAAGATTTTTCTGAAAATTATTCACTAACCTGTGAGCCGGTAAAAAGAGCACCTCGGCTTAAAGCGGCAAACGAGATCTGGGTAGTTACTGCCTAGCATCATGGGATATAGGGTTGCCTCGAGCCGGTAAAATTAGCTCTCGTGCTTTAGTATAGGCCGAGTCGGAGCCGAGGTTCGGCTCTGAACCCATCCAGCAAGAAAGAAGGTGAGATTGACCACTTAACATCCAGAATTAGTACACTTTTAGAATAACAGACACTGAGCCCTCAATCAGCAGTTCCCAACTTAGAAGGATGTAAGCTACCTGTCCTGCCACCACAGTGCAGGCTACAAACCTTCCTAATGTAAAACAACTGGTCTGAAACCCAAGTGCTTAATCCAAAAGACTTAGAATGATAGCTACACTTTAATCAAGTTACTACCAAGCAGTAATAAATACAATTTAATACTTTAAAGAATGCCTGGATTAGTGCTCAAGTTATACAAACAAAGCTAGATTCAGCAGGCCTGGATCTAGTCTATGCTACAGCAAACAAGGTGTACCAATTTCAGTAAGAAGCAGTTCAAATATGCAGGCACTATAAGTCTTTAACCAGAAATTCACAGCTCAGAAGGGCAGAGTCCAGCCTCTCCTCCCACAAGAGTGCAGACCACGAACCCTTTTAATGTAAAATAACTGGCCTGAAGCCCAAGTGCTTAAACCAGAATTAATAAGAATTAACTTTTAGAATAACTGACACTGAGCCCTCAATCAGCAGTTCCCAACTTAGAAGGATGTAAGCTACCTGCTCTGCCACTACAGTGCAGACCACAAACCTTCTTAATGTAAAACAACTGGTCTGAAGCGCAAGTGCTTAAACTAAAAGGCTTAGAATGAGTTACACCAAGCAGTAATAAATACAATTGAGTACTTTTAGATGACGCAAAAGCAAAATATAGTAGGAAGAAACACAAATACAGTAAAAGCAGATAATTTTTTTTTTTTCTTTTTGAGTGAGCAAATGAGATGGGCCCAGGAGTTACAGGACAGAAACAAGTGCAAATGCAGGCCTTCAAATCAGAAAGTTGAGAGAGATGGAAGACCGCCCAAACGGCCAATAACTACAAATTCTGGGCCAGAACCACTCCTTATGTGGTAGACAGGTTACCTAGTG
Source organism: Protopterus annectens (assembly GCF_019279795.1). NCBI lineage: Eukaryota > Metazoa > Chordata > Ceratodontiformes > Protopteridae > Protopterus > Protopterus annectens. Next base: position 752,058,797 of record NC_056735.1, on the reverse strand, counting down.
CTTACCACTCCCACTGATAAGCTAGAAGGCTTCCCTCCAACACAGAAAGGCTTGGGGGGCTCAGAAGCTTACAAATAGTCCTGGATACAGCAAATATGTATCTGGAACACTAATTACAGGAAAGGTAGGAAACAGGCTTACAATTTTTTTTTTTTTTTTTTCAGAAAAGTAGCAAAAACAGTAGTAAAACAATTCACGTGCAGTGCAAGCTGGCACACTTGAGTATGTAGCAATATTAGTCCACACACAGCTTGAAAAATGTAATTAAATTAAAAAAGGACTAAAAGCAAGTGCAGAAAGGGTTTATTAGGTAGAATGCGGTAAAGAGATGGGACTGGGGAGTGTCCTAGATCAAATCTACAGTGGGGCGGGCACTGCAAAAGCCACCAAATTTAAACTACAACCAAGAACGGGGGGGAGTTTCAACAGAGATGTGAGGAATCAGAGTGCAAATTATAAAACCAAAAAAATATATATACTGATCTCTGTATATTTGCAGAACAGTAAGACAACAGATATCTAAGCAACAATTTAGCTCTATAATACAGAATAATACAGAAAAATATACTCGGCTCTATATATTTGAAGATAGTCTTGTAAGGCTGTCTCTCAACACACAGGTTCCACTTTAAATCCTATATATGTTGCAAGAGCTTTTTAGAAGTTTTATCTAATAAAAAACATTTCTGAAACTATTACAAGTAACTATATGAATTATACCACAATAGTTACAATTATACTGTTGTTTAACTTTGCAGGTTTAGTCATCCGGGAGAGCACAAAATATGGCCTACTACTGATGTAAATATAACAGGAACAGATCCAACAAAGGGAAGTGCCTTCAACTGAAATAGTGGATTTAGAAGTAGCAGTGGCATTTTCTAACACATCTTTAAATGTACTACTGCTCATATTCACAAAAGCAGGAGCATTTCTGACAACTTCAGTATGTTCAGGGTTGCCCTTAATACTGTGTTTCAGGAAGGAACACTAGCATCCCTGCTATCAAGCTATGCCTCTATTTATTTGTTCAAACAAAACAGGTAGAAAGCAATGATCTCTTAGAGGGTGACCAGTATGAACTGGAGACTACATTAATTGCTAACACAGTAAATCAAGTTAAAATGATACAGCCAAGAGTGTGGGAATGTCCTTGAGATAAAGACATGTGTTTGGTGTTGAGGACTGACCGCTGACTTACAATGAGGAATCATCTGAACCTTGACTAGACATATACAGGAATGTGAACCTGTTAAAATACTGATCTCAAACAATTAAAAGATGGCCCTTTTGCAGAAAGAAGCGTGAGCTTTACTGACATATTTTTCACCATGCAGAAATGGCATGCTGGGATGTCATTTATCTGCAATCTGTTATCAGTGGACAGCTGAAGAATGCTTTTATGGAAGAGAGATATTGTTGACAGCAGCAATGATGAGAAGTGAGATCTTTTTATGAAAATAAAGGCTGACAAACATGATAATCCTACAAATTGCATCCATGTTTGATGCTTTTTTCAGGTATGAGATGTTATGATGTATCAATTCCTCTAGCAAGGGGTGAAAGCCATGTTAAATTAATCCAGCTGGGTCAAGGAGTCTTAGGATGAAATGAACTTTCCCTACAAATCAGAAGAAACTCTATCAAAAGAGGTGGTCTCTAGTAACATTTTATGGCAATTACAACACCATCTGCTTGGAGTAAGAACGATGTTAGAAAGGTGAATTGCTCTCTCTAATGTGAGGTACTCCTGCATCTTCACTTCTTAGAAGAGTTTGAAGATTTGAAGATTTTAATGACTGGTTTAAACTGCTGAAAAGATGCATAAATTATTCAGTGGGTAGTGCTTTTTGTTTAAGGACAACAACAATAATCAATATCTTGATGCTGATCCATTAGGAGCTTTTGTTAAACCTGTAGGTGCAAATGTGCAATCAAATCAATCATATAGCTCTGTTGCTGTACAGTGATTAAAGTCCTGATTTAACACCCAGGTAATAAGAGTTTGACTAGTGGCATGGATAACTGCTGAAACTAGAAAGGGGGTGGAGAAGAGCTGAGTCTTAAAACTGCTTGCTTCTCTTCAGTGTGTGGGAGGTATGAGCTCATGAGTACACTCTTCTTGGTAGAGGCATGGCTTGAATTACAAATGCTCATTGTACATCAATGCCTTGGACATGAACAAGCATGCATGGGGATTCAAAGGGCTTAAAAGAAAAACCTGATCCTCCTAGCAAATGTCATTACTACTCTAGGTATGTCCCCCCTTTAGACCTACAGAATAAATGAGTTATAGTGATCTTTTCTCACCCAGTGGAATGAACAGATCAACCAAGTAGCTGATCAGTAGCAATCTTGATGGACTGAAGAGGACCAGAGAAAAAAATCAACTAATTCATAAATAAAAGTGTTTGTGTTAGTTTACAGCATCCAGTTTATAGACAGATAGTTGAACACTCTACTCTGAACTAACATGATTTGGCAGTTGGAAGAGAACTCTAGCATCAACAGAAAGAAACACACAAACTCTGAACAGACAATGTCCAGATATCAAGAATGAAACCTAGAATGTGAAGATGTGGGGCAGAAATCTTAAGTCACTGAGCCACTTCAAGTTTTTTTTGTTATATTTCAACTTATGTTTTTGATAAAAAAAATGACTACCACTGCCCTGCCTCAAACAGTAAACAATTTCAACATCACATACACATTTTCTAGAGTAACCACACCTTTCAACTTCTTTGCTCAAGAATCAGGGACAAACACCAAAAAACAGGGACAATTTTTAAATATTAATCTAATCTATTCAGAAAAATTAATACAATAAAAAAAATTGCACCAAAAATGTTATGATGAACAGGGCAGAAGAATGTGGCAAAACCAGGACAACTGAAATTTATGATGGCAACCATTAAGAATGAATCAGTTATGGGTAAACATATATAAATTAATATATAAAAGCACACACTGTAATGTCACTGTTCTACCTTAAATGGAAGAGGATTTCATCAAGTACACATTTTCAATAAGAAAAATGATATAAAAAAGCCAATCAGTCATGTGAAAACAACAACAAAAAAACTAATGCATAAATACAAACTATATCCAGTAAAAGTACATTACAGAAGTCTCTTAATAACATATATACACATATCAGAAGTATGTCAGAATGACTTTAGTTAACATTAAGAACATACAAAATTCCTTACTTAAGGGTACTTTAGGTAATGAAAGTTAACCTCAAATATTACTTGGTGACATCAGATGTACATGATATGGAGTGCCACTCCAGTGGCATAGAGGAATAAAGCCCTGAGTATAACTCAGGCGATCCAAGTTTGATTAGCGGCTCTGGTGCCCAACAGAAAGCAGGGAGGGATGGGCATGCCTATATCAGGGGGAGGCTGGTAAGTGCGTTGTCTTTCAGCAATGACCCTAGGTGGACGCTAAGAATGTCACTGGCAGGCAACATCTATAAAAGTTGAGAGGTGAGCATGGCTGAGCTGCCATGGGCTATATACTGGCAGTCTACATTGCAAGTCCATCATGGACTTAACTATGTTGCTGCAGAGGAGAGGAGGAAGTGGATAGGGTATAACGTTAAAAAAAAAAATGGATGCAGAGATGTGGTGAGCCCGCGTGAGGACATTAAGATCCTCACTGAGCCCCAGCATACTAGAGTAATCCCTGTTTTTTTTTTAGATTCTGAGTAGAAAACAGGGAGAACAATGGCTTTATTCAAAGTAAACTATAAAACCACTTTGGGCATCAATGAGGGGATTTGTTCTTAAAGACATCCTATTCCTGTAGAACATGGATGTAGGGCATTAGGGTGCTGGGCCAATAACAATGTTGGAAGGGGACCCTAAAAAGTTCAGATGTACACTATATAATTCAGGGCAAGAAGCCAGTAAATGGTAAGTGTACTCAGTGATCTAACATTAACATTAATACAGTACATATGCCATGTGAGATGGTACCAAAACAGAACTTGTTAAGGTTTATAATACATTTTTTCAAAAGTGTGGCACTATCATGGATTCCTGTCTACTGCCCTGGGGTATGCAAACATTTACAGCACACAGATGATAAACATCAATATACATTAGAAACATTTTCAAATATGTAGTATTCTCTAGGTTCCCCTATTTACAACAGGGCATGAAAACACACTTAAAGCATTATACAAGATAGGAGACAAAGCCAGTAAATGGGAAGTAAATATAGACTGTGATCTAGCATCAACATTAATACAACTATGCACGCTGGTACTGGAAAAGAAAGTACACTTGCATTAGTTGCACTTACCCACATCAGCAGATATTTGAATTCCTCACTGCTGCAGTAGCCTTTAGACTATATGGGGGTTGCTTCCTACCTAGGAAACAAATTGCCAGCTTCCAAAAGCTCTGCCCCACACTTTTCTTCTGACTGCTGACAGGGTAACCCCAATGAGGGAAATCAGCAGTCAGAGTGAAGGTTTCTTCAGGACCTTCTTGCCCCTACAAAGAGAGAAAAGCCTAATAATCCCTAATCAATAAACCAATTAAATTTAAGGAACATTTAAAGTGGAAAATAGCACAACCCTACTTTATATCTCAATTACAGCTAAATCAAAGAGTAACGGGGCAGACAGTGGATGCAGCTACTGTAGCACTGAGGAATTTTAGCATTTGTTGCTATGGTTATGTGCAACTTAAACAACTGTACTACATTCATCACTCCCACTGCTGCAGTAACTTTTAGGCTATATGGGTTGATTACCAAAACCTAATATGGGAGGAGGAAAGATATGGATCCAGGAGCCCCTGGATAATGGGCCCTAGCAAAGTCAGACATGCGTCTTAAAAAGGAATCCAGTTTGCAATGCTTTGTAAAAGTATGCACAGAGGACCATGTAGCTGCCTTTAGAAGGCTTCTAGAGTCCATCCCTTTTCGGTATGCCATTGAAGAAGACAAGGTTCCAGTAGAATGTGCATTGTTACTACATGGAAAAGATATGCCATGGTAGAAATAACAGAACACAACAGCTGTGGACAACTACCTGGAAATTGTCTAGATAAGGGTGCTCATGCATTTTTGCCCCCTGATAAGAAATAAATACCATTCAGCTATTCTAAAGTGCTTAGGTCTGTCAAGATACTACCTCATATTCATGTCCAGAGTATGAATAGAAAACTGTGAGAATGACAGCTTTATTCAAAGTAAACTCTAAAAACCACTCTGGGCTTGATTGAGGAGATTTGTTCTTAAAGATATCCTATTCCTGTAGATCAGATAGGGCTCACCTACCATGAGGACTTACAACTGAAACACTTTTCTTGCAGATGTCAGACCAGTGATAAGTACCGTTTTGCAAGTCAAGAGTCTTAAATCAGCTTGATGGGTAGGTTCAAAAGGTGCCAGTCAATTTCTCTAGCATAAAGGTGAGACCCCAGTGAAGAGCAACCTATTTACGAGAATATCTCAGGTGTAAAACTCCTTATAGAATCGGAGGAGGATCCACGGGGAGACATGCTGAAATGTCTGCAAAATGAACCTTTAAAGAGGAATTAAAAAATGCCAAAGGAAAGTAACTCACACAAATATTTGAGTACCAGTGGTATAAAATCAGTGATAAACCTCTGAATATTGGTTAGGCATCAATTAGAAAAATGGCTTCCACTTACCAATATACAATTTTCAAATAGCAATCTTTCTTGCCTCCTTGAGTACCTGCTGCATGTCCTCATGAAATAAGAGATTAAAAAGTATTAGAACTGAATCATCCAGGCAGTCAGTTGATGTAGACTGAGAATGGGGTGTCTCAAACTCCTCTTGTCTTGTGTGACTAGATCCAGTCTATGAGGAAACTTGTGGCAATTGTCCCACTTCATAAGAAGGGAGTGCCAGTGCTGCCTGGGCCAAAAGTGGATCACCACACTGATTTCTGGAGCACACTTTTGAAGTTACAGAATTACTCTGGATATTAGTGGAAAGGGTGGAAACGCATAAAGGAACATCACCTTCCAAGGTAATGAAAATGCATTTGTTTTCCAGGCTTGCTTGCAAGAGGCTCTGAAACGAAAGTTGTTTAGTTATCTGTTTGAAAGGAGGTCAACTGATCTACTTGAGGTGGTCCCCACAACTGGGTAAGTTCCTGGAAGGCCCTCTCATTCAATTTCCATTTGTGAGGCTCTGTCCTGGTCCTGCTCAGCTTGTCTGCCCTATGTTTTGCTCTGGCAGAATGCAAGATGCTTGAAGAGTTATGGAATACTGATGAGCTAATTCCAAAGCCATCATTGCCAGCCTGCATATGGGGTATGACTTTATACCTCCTGACTTGTTTATGAACCACATGACTGTAGTACTGTCTGTAATCATTTGGAAGTCTTGAGGTACATAGGTGATGAAGAGACTTCCAAGTCATGGATCATAGCCACACTTCCTTTATGTTGATGAACTTTAGTCAATCTGAAGGACTCCATAGGTCTTGCACTTTTATCCCATGGAAACTGCTGCTCAAGTAAAATCTGAAAAGTCTGTGGTAGGAGTTTGGTTTGGGGTTTGAGGCAAGAAGGAGAGATATGGGATCAGTTGAATTTGTAGTCTCCACCACTGCAGTTCCCTTTTTTATAAAGCCCCAAAACTAGAATTTAATACTCCAGAAAATGCAAATGCTGGGTCCATCTGTTTGCTTTATAAAGCACTACAGCTTTCTCATGTGCAACCTGGCAAGAATCATAAAAGCCATGACACCTATGATCCTAAGAAAGTCTCTTGTATGCATCTGAGACTGCTGTAGAACTTCAGGAAAGATTCCAGATAAAAATCTATCTCTTCAAAAAGCCTTTTGACTCAAGAGAAAAAGTATGTGGAATGCATCCTAGAAACACAATTGTGTGAGACAGAGTCAAAGATGATTTTAAAATGTTTCTCTGGAAGCCCAGACTGATCAAGGTAGACCAAACCTAAGTAAATGACTCTTGTAATAAGTATAAACACTCTAAGGATAAACATGTCATCTAAATAAGGAAAAATGTGAATGTCATTTAGTCTGCAATAAGCTACGACTGGAGCTAGACATTTTTTAAACACCCTTGGAGAAGTAGATAAACCAAAGGGTAATGCACAGAAAGAGCAGTTGTGTAAATAAACTTACCACAACAGTAGATGTTTGAATGATTACTGCTGCACTAGCTGTAGCTATATGTGGTTATATTCTGCCAAGGATATAACAGCCAGCCAGATTCCAAAACTTCAGGGTAGCTTCCATGCACCCAAACTGTCAAGCAGTGCAAGATGAGCTGACTAAATGACTGGTTTTGGTGCCAAGCCCTTCAAAGATTTCCTGCTAACAGAGACAGTGAGGCTAAGTCCTGAAAAGACAATGCTAAAAACAACAAAAAATAAAATGCCCACACGCCGGCAGAAAAAAAACACAGAAAAACAAGGGAGATGGAGGAAGGGATTGGCTACTGCAGCAGTGATCACTCAAACATCTACTGTTATGGCAAGTTTACTTACAAAACTGTACTGTGTTCATCATTTTATCACTACTGCAGTAGCCTTAACTATATGGATAGATTAGCCTAGCTTACTACATTTGGGAGGAGGAAGGAGTACAGTCCAGAAGCCCCTGGAGAATAGTCTTAAGAAGGCCTGACCTGGATCTACAGAAGGAATCAAGCTTATAATGCTTTGTAAAAGTATTGTATAGAGGACCACATAGCAGCTTCTGGAATACTTCTAGAATCCAACCCTTTCCAAAATGCCATAGACGAACTCAAGGCCCTGCTAGAGTGGGCCTTGACCTTGTTTGGAACAGTTCTGTTACAGTGAGTATTACAAAAGGTAATAGCCTTAGACAGCCATTTGGAAATAGTCTGTTTTGACACAGGTTGTCCCTTTTTCATACCTTCAAAAGAAAGAAACAACTGATTCAAATATCTAAAATACCACGTTCTATCAATAAAGTACCAAAGTTGTCTGTGGACATCCAAATATACCACAATACCAAGAAAGTATGGAGTATCTCTTCTCCCTCAGTTTTATATTCAGGAAAGAAAATAAGAAGATGGATAGTTAGGCTTAAAGTAAATGTGGATATCATTATATGTATAAAAGATGGATTAGTTCGCAAAGAAACCCAGTCCCTGTGGAAAATGAGATAGGGTTGCCTCACCATAATAGCTTGCAACTCAGATACTCTTCTTGCAGAGGACAGAGCAATTAGTAGAATTGTTTTCCATATTAAGAACCTCAAATCAGCCTGGTTAGCTGGCTCAAATGGAGAAAGTCTTAGCATCTATAACATAAAATTAAGATACCAAGGAAGGGGCCACTGGTTTACTTGGAGGCCTCTTGCTCAAAACTCCCTTCAAAAACATTTTGACATGAGACTGCATTGAAAGAGGAGGATGAAATGGCAGATAAATAAACCTTGATGGAGGAGTAAGAGAGGCCAAAGGATAATAACTTACACAAATATTGTAAAACCAGAGAAAAACTAGGCCTGTATGGATACTGGTTATGCCACTGGCTACAACTAGAAACCCTTTTCCATTTGCTAATATATGATTTTCTAGTAGCAGGCTTTCTTGCCTCCATTTGTACCTGCTGTACATCCTCGGTAAACAGGTGCCTAAAAGGAATTAACAGCCTATCAACCAGGCAGTCAATTGAAGTTGATTGTTTTCGGGGTGCATCAAACACCCCTTTTCTTGTGTGGGTAGATCCAGTCTGTGACAAAGCATGTGGTATTTGCCCCTGGACATTTCCAAAAGAAGGAAGAATCACGACTGCCTGGGACAGAAAGGAGTCACCACAATGATCTTAGGGGGTACGTTCTGAATCTTCAGAAGTACCATGGATATTACGGGAAAGGGTAGAAAAGTATACAGAAACATTCCTGTCAAAGGAAAAGAAAAGGCATTGTCTTCCAGGTCTTCTTTCATGGAATCCTGAAACAGAATCTTGCCAGATGGTTGTTCAGAGAGGAGGAAAGTGGTCTACTTCAGTAACTCCTCACAGATGGTTCAAACATGGAAGACCCCCGATATAGTTTCACTCTGCCCTGGTCTTGGTCAGCTTGTCTGCCACACAATTTTGCTCTGCTGGAATGCAGGATGCTTGTAGAGTGAGATATGCTGTGAAGTTATATCCAAGATAGCATAGCAAGTCTGCAAAGGAGATATGATATGTTTCCCTCCAGCTTGTTGATGTACCACACCACTGTGATATTGTCTGTAATAACTTGAAGAGGTTGGGGGAACAAAGATGATTGAGAGGGTTGAACGCCTTGATCAGGGTAAGCATCTTTTTGATATTTATGTGCTTGTGTGTGTCCTTGGTGCCCCACACACCCTGTACTTCTATCCCTCCTGAAACTGCTCCCCAAGCAAAGTCCAAGGTGTCTGTGGTGACTGACTGCTTTGGAAAAAGGAGGGTGAAGGGGAGACCTGAATTTAAGAATGTCTGTTGTTTCCACCAAATAATTTTTCTTCTGACAACCCCAGCACTGGGATTTGAAAAGAAAAGCAGTGTTGATGCTGGGACCAAAGAGACTTCAGATACTACTGTATCTTTCTCATGTGGAGCCTTGGCAGGAATATCATATGAATCATAGAAGACCTGAGAACCAAAATGCTGAAGTAGTCCCTCACAGTGACCGAAGTCTGAGTGGAAAATCTTAGCAATAGATCTAGATCTAGATCGATTTTTCCTGTGGAAGAAAACCTCTTTGAACTGAGATGTCTAGTTGACATCACAGGAACATAATCCTGTGTGAAGGAGACAAAAAAAAATTTTGAATGTACTCTTGGAATCTCAGGTTGTATAAGAGGGATCTCACCCACAGAGAGAGAGAGTGAGAGATTCCTGCAACTTTGAAAAAGGCTCTGCAAAGATAAGCAACTCATCTAAATAAGGAAAAATGTTGATACCATGTAGTCTGTAATGAGATATAACTGGAGAAAGACACTTTGTGAACACTCTTGGTTCAGTGAATATTCCAAACGATAAGGCATAGAACTGATAATGTGATCCAGACACACAAAACCTTAACAAATGTCTGAAGTCTGGTTGAATAGGGATGTGATGATAATCATCTTTTAAGTCTAGTGTTACAAGAAAACATGAAAGAGGAAGAAGAGGTAACAGGTTGTGAAGTGACATCATTAAGAATTTGGGTACTATAAAAACAGGTTTAGGAAAAAAAGATCTAGAACTGGTCACCGAGCATTTTCTTTCTTTGGCACTAAGAACATCTTTGAATAAAAACCCTTCCCTATCTTGGAAGGAGGATCTGGTTCTATCACTCCTTGGGACACAGCATGTGATGATGATCTGATGGAAATAAGAGAGTCTGATCTGCAGGAGGAGGAATGACCCCCCTGGAAAGGAGGAATTTCCTCCCACTATCCTCTGTAACCCTGACAAGTGATCTTCAGAACTCGTTTGTCTAAAACTGTTACCAAAGAGAAAAATGGATATTCAGACCTTCTGGATGAAAAATGAGGCCAGGGTGGGAGGAAGTCACAAGATCTCTTGAACAGTCATCCAGACCTGTTGGACTGTCCTTGGTTTTGGGAGTTTTGAGGCTTCTTTTTGGAACCCCCTTGCCATTTCTTTAATGTCTGTTTACCTGTATTTTGTTGCAACTGTTTATTTGGCTTTTTGACAAAATTAGAATAGGAGCTAGAGAATACCTTAGAAAATGTGAAAAAGGAAAGCTAAGAAACCTTAGAGATCTCCTAGATCAGCTTACCTCTTTCATCACCTTTTTGATCGCCTCTGCAGCAAAAGAGCTGAAAACTAAATCTCTATCCAAAGGGAATTTAAAATCTCATTTTTATCATTATTTGGGTTGTTCTGAGAATGCAACCGTGCAAATCTCCTCCAAAGGGCACCAGTGGCCATAGCCCTGAAAGTAGTATCAACAGACTTATACACACACTGTAAACTATTAGCAGTAACCATTAAAAACACTGACACATTCTAGAAAAAGTCTCAGAGGAAAAGAAACCCACACAGGGAAAAGCAGAAACTGAGCTCTCCTCTGAATATGAATCGGCAGCCTGAGGCAAAAACCGTCTGTCTGTCCTTTTCATCTTCTTGATCAGATTCAGAATTTTAATGTCTTTTTTTTTTTTTTAACACAAACTACTTTGCAAGAAGGATCAATAGTTTGAATTGAACGCAGAGCCAGATTCATTAAACTACTCCTGTCTAAGGTAATTTGTGGAGGAGTAAACACATGCTTAGTTTTCTGTTTCATTTTGACAGGAAAAATTGGGCCAACCATGTTACTAATGGCAGCAGCAGCAACAGTTTCCTCATGGATGGGCACAGTATTCTGACACAACAGGGAAGCCTGTCCTCTTCCCTCTCCCAGTAATGACAAGAGTTGCTCTACCTTGCCCATTGAGGGGATCCGCACAGCTGCAGAAAATGTGGCTAACCCCTGGCCTACAGCGGCTGTAGCTGCTACACCAGAGGGATTTGGGGTAAAATATGAGTGGTCTAAAACACAAGGCCGCAGCAGAGTCATCCACTTGCAGCTGAGGCAAATTGTTAGCCTGCTGTGGCACAAAGATTGTTTGCTTAGCTTTTTTTATGTGGCTGGAAGGAGGACTAACTGTGGGACTGGTAGTTTGCTCAATGGTCATGCCAAAAATGGTGCCTCTTTCCTGCTGAAGACAAGCAGCACATGCCTGTAAAAACTACAAGTCTTTAAAAGTCACTTTTTCTCAGAAAAAAATGTAGTATAAAGCTCTTTAAAAGACTTTGCTAGCCCCACAAAAGTAAAATAAACAAAATTTCTCCACATAAAAAATGGTTCCAGTTACTTTACACAACTTTTAAAATGACAGTAGCCCTAGACAAAGTATCTGCACAATCATACTAAATCTTCAAAGCACGTTTAGAATCCTGAGACAGGGTAGAAACAGTTTGGTTCAAAAAATAACTTCCTTCTATAGGAAGAGTGATGGTCACTTTCCTCATAATGTCCATATGACGAAGCATAGATTTCCAGATAAATGTCTGGTAATTCAGAATTATGAAGGCTAAAGTAAAAGAAGAAAACATTCTCTTACCTTTGTGGTCCAACATCTTTCATTCCTTATCACAAGGCAAAGGATTTGTATTAAAGACCAACCTGCTTTCAGCATGAGATGCAGTAGAAATCGCTGCTGGATCAGATCTAAGAAAAGCGAAAAGAAATGTATTAGCCTGAGGTACCTTATACAGTTTATTCGCTTTTATAGGGACTGATGGCTGGGTATCAGGATGACTACCGGCAGCATTTAACACATCCTCCAAGTCTGGCAGCATAGAAGGAATGGGAGAGGAATGAGGTATATCCATATGTAGCAAGTCACAGTATCACCTCAATTCAGGGAAAACATCTACCTGATCCCATAAAAATACCTCATTCATCTTAACTATGGTCTGATTAAAAGATACTTTCTCCACAGGAGGGTAGGAATTAATATATTCCTCAGAATCGGAGAGCTGGGAATCTGTAGGAGAGGAAGCCTTGTTTCTGTCAATGTCAGAATCATCAGACTCTGTTAAGTGGTCTAAGGTACAACCAAGAGTTGCTGCAGAGTCACCCATTGTCATCTGAGTAATAGACTGACTTGGCAACAATGACAAGGACTTCTTGGAAAGTGATTTTTTTCTTTCTAGACACAGTAGGTGAATGAATCAACTGGACTGGTGCAAGTATCCATGCTGAAGCCAAGAAAGAGGATCAAAAAGTGTTAAGCATTGCTAGACAGAGTTGGTCAGAAGGAAAGTTAACACTGAATATTCGCAAGCAATACACTTATGCTCACAACATTTTCTCCCATCCCTTTATTACAAAAAAAGGGCACCAGAAAAAGAATAGTTGTGTAAAATCTTACCATAACCATAGATGTCCTTCTCTTCTATATGCTGCAGTATCCATAACATGAGGGAGTCCGATTCCGGTTGACTTGTACATCCAGACGTTATACCAAAGTTGAACTGATACTGCGAAGGTACGTGCGACAAGCCGCATCACACAGCATACATCGGCCATAAACGGACATCAGGTATAAAGCAGCTGTCAGCACGCACCTAACTCAGAACTGAATGCCGCTATGCACCAGGCTGAAGGAGTGAGTATACATAAGGTCAGGCAAGTATCAGGGAGAAGGCAGGGAGGAAGACTATACTGCAGCATATAGAAGAGAAGGACATCTATGATTACAGTAAGATTTTACACAACTATTCTATGTCCTTCTGTTCATATGCTGCAGTATCCATAACATGAGGGAGAATGCCAAAGCTCCTGCAGAAGAGGGATTGGGAGGAAGAGCATAGACATTTTCCACAAAACCATGCAGAATAGCCCTGGCAAATCCTGCTCTAGACCTGAAAACAATATCCAACTTATAGTGTTTGGTAAAGGTATGAACAGATGAGCATGTATGCTTCCAAAATGGAAGCTCTATCCAAAACTTAAAGAAGACCCCAGAAGAAGAAGACACAGGTCTAGTATAGTGTGTCTTGAGTGGAAAAGGAAGATCCTTCCCATTAGCAGTGTAACAGATGGTAATGGCTTTAGAAATCCAGGAGGAAATAGTTTGCTTAAAAACAAACAGTCCGAGGGCTCTTGGGTGATCGGAAATAAAAAGCCTGTCTGATTTACAGATGGACTTGGTTTTGGCCAGGTAGTATCTCAGCTGTCTGTGCACATATAAAGTGTGAAGGATCCTCTTGCTAGATGATTGTGGAGAAGGGAAAAAGGTAGGAAGGTTGATTGCCTGATTCAGTGACAGCTCATTCACTGCCTTAGGCATGAATGAAGGATTGGTACAAAGGGATACCCTGTCCCTAAGGAAGACTGTGAAAGGAGAGTAGGCCATGAGGGCTTGAAGTTCAGAAACCCTTCTGGCTGAAGTAATAGCCACCAGGAGAATGGTTTTCCAAGTGCAATGCTGAAGGGAAGAGGTCTTAGCTGGCTCAAATGGAGCTAGAGTAAGCTTTTCAAGCACAAAGTTGAGGTCCCAAGGAGTTGGAATTGGTTTACTTGGTGGTCTAATATGTACGACTCCTTTCAGAGAAAGCATAACTCCTGGAAGGCTTAATGCCGAGACGCTAGAGAGGTTTTGTGATTTTATTAAAGGATATATTACTGGCTCTGTCGTTTGAAAATCTTTTTGATCTGTATTTGGTGGTTCTGAAAAGCATAACTTCCAACCTGGATGCCAAGGGAAGAGTGAAGGGTAAGCATGCTGAGATGGCAGACAAGTGCACCTTGATGGAAGAGTATGACAAACTACCTTTCATCAGCTCACACAGGTAGGATAGGACCACTGGAGGATCTGATAGTGGTTGAAATAGACAGAAAACCTTTTCCATTTGGATAGATAGGATTTTCTGGTAGTGGGTTTTCTGGCCTCCTGCAGAACCTGTAGCACGTCCTCAGTGTGAAGGTGTCTAAAGGGGATCAAAGCCCTATCACCCACAGAGTTAGATTTAGGGTAGAGATTTGAGGGTGTCTTAAAGTCCCCTTGTCCTGTGTAAGAAGGTCCATCCTATGGGGTAACTTGTGGTGATTGCCCTTTGGTAGTTGATGAAGAAGGGGGAACCAATGCTGTCTTGACCAAAAGGGAGTCACCAGCAACATTTTTGTTTGTTCTTTCTGAATTTTCAGCAGGACTTTCTGGATCAGATAGAAGGGGGAAGTACATACACAAACATCTCCTTCCATGGAAAGTAAAGAGCATCTACCTTCCATGTTCCAGGATTTGGGACCCTGGAACAGTATTTGTGAAGTTGTCTGTTCATGAGGGAGGCAAACAGATCCATCTGTGGAGTACCCCATCGATGGACCCAGGTCTAGGAACACATCCCTGTTTAATATCCATTCATGGGAGTAGGTCATGGAAATGCTTAATGAATCTGCCATCACATTCTGAGCTGATTGAATGTAAACAGCCTGCAGAGAAACCTGAGTGAGTTGAGCAATCTCCCAGGCATACAGAGCCAATCTGCAAAGGAGGGAGGATTTTGTCCCTCCCTGCTTGATGATGTACCAGAGGACTGTGGTGTTGTCTGTGAACCATCTCAACACTCCTGGTTGGATTTTGCCTTTGAAGATTTTTAGCTCAAAAATCACAGCCCTCATTTCCTTGATGCTGATATGCTCCTTTGACTGAAGCAGAGTGCAAGCATCTCTCATCCTCCAATTCTCTAGAGTTGCACCCCAGCCCGTGTCTGACGCTACTGTGTACAGATCCTGGTTGGAGAAGGAAGGTTGGAGGGGAAGGTCTGGGTTTTTTGTAACCTGTGACATCCACCATTGTAATTCCCTTGTTAAACAGGGCATGAGTGGAATCACATACTCCAAAGGGTGAAAGTGTTGCTCCCAGACTGTCCTCAGAAACCACTGAAACTTCCTCATGTGTAGCCTTGCCAAGGGTACCATGGGGATGGTGGAAGCCATGTAACCCAAGAGTCGAAGGAACTTTCAGGCTGTGAGGGATTGAAGTGGAATCATTTCCTGAAAGTAAGTGGTGAGGGACAGTAGTTTTTCTGGAGGTAGGCAAGCCATCATTGTAACACAGATAAATGTACATCTTAGGAAGACATGGTCCTGGGAAGGGGTCAGAGTAGATTTCTGAGGATTGAAGGTGAACCCTAGGCTTCTCAGAAGGGACATTATGTAGTGCAGGTGCTCCTGCACCTCCTGAGAGGATGAAGCCTGGGAGAGGAGATCATCCATGTAAGAAAAGATTTGTTTCCCCTGCATTCTGCAGAAGGCTATAACAGGGGCTAAACATTTTGTGAATACCCTGGGGGCCATAGATAGACAAAATGGCAAAGCAAAGAACTGGAAGTGAGAGGAATCCACAGAAAACTGCAGGAATTTCCTGAAACAGGAATCAAGAGTAATGTGGAGATAGGCATCTTTTATGTCTAAAGATACCATGTATGCCTGAGGTAGAATTAGGGGTAGGAGAGTAGGAAGAGTTAGCATGCGAAAGGAAGGGACCTTTAGAAAGATGTTCAGATGAGACAAATCTAAGATAGGCCTCCAGGGACCTTCTTTCCTGAGGACCAGAAATATTCTTCAATACAGCCCTTTTCCCATTGATTTTGGAGGCACCTCCTGGTTGGTACCCTGAGATAGCAAGTATTGCAAGACAAGAGGGAAGAGAGCCATTTTGGTTCTGAGGTGGTTGGGGGATTCCTCTGAAGGTTGTCAGGGATTTCAAAACCATGAAATAACTGTGTTTGACAATTGAAAGGACCCAAGAGTCCCTGGTTATCTGTTTCCAAGCTGGGAAGGACAAGGATAGGCGAAGAGAATGCGGAGTATTAGGGCTTAGGGCCTGGTAGTCACAGGCTACTAGGCTTTGCCTGAAAGGACTGTTTTTTAGAAGGAGTGGAAGGAGAAGATATCGCAGGGGCCTGCTTTCTGGTATCCATTTTCCCCGGGAGTGTGGTACTTGGAGGCCATTCTCACAAAGGAAGTTCTAGCTGGATAATTCCTCTGGAACTGAGGAACAGGAGACACAAAAATGTGTTTAAAATCTTGTAACTCCTTCCCCATTTCCTGGACGGCTTTGAAAAGCTCTGAAGTTGCAGAGCCAAAGAGAGCCTTGTTGTCTAAAGGGGTGTCCATAAGCTTGGCTTTAATGTCATCTGGGAGGGGCAGCAACCTAAGCCAAGAATACCTCCTTAAATAGATCTTGATGCCACTGCCCTGGCTGAGGCCTCCACAGAATCATAACTGCATTTTATGGAGTGCCTAGTGACCTGGCTGCAGGATTTCAGAATGCTAGATATTTTAGCCTTATTAGGGATATCTGGAAGTTCTGATATGAGTTTGGTAGCATCTGCCATGAGAGCCAGAGAGTATTTTGCCATATGGGTTTGGTAATTCATGGCTCTAAAAGCTAGAGTAGCTGATGTGTAAACTTTTTTTGCCTAACCTCTCCATAATTTTTTCTTCTTTATCCGAGGGGAGTAAGAAAGTACAGAGTACCAACATGGAAGTCTTATCCGCAGCTACAGAAATAGTAAAGGGATCAGCTGAGGAGGCCTTGAAGAGAAGCTTTGCGTCCTCAGGTACTTTATAAAACCTATCAGGGTGCTTAGGGGCTGGAGGTTGGGAGTCTGGAGATTTCAAGGCAGCAGCAAAAGCATCCAAAAATGCAGGAAGTACAGGGGGAATGGCAGAAGGATTTGGGAACTACATTTGCAAGAAGTCATAATACCTCTTTTGGGTATCAGAGACCTGAAAGTAGTCCCATTTAAAAAATCCTTCATCTGCACAATAGTCTGCGCAAATGTAATGTCCTCCCCAGGGAAATCTGTTCCATTGGACTCCTCCTCTGGGGAAGCATAACCCAGAGTAGAAGCCAGTTCTGAAGAGTAAGCTAAAGACTCATCCCAGATGAGTCTTCTTCCTCTGAGGAAACCTCTTGTACAGGCCTTTTCCCAGGAATGGGGGGAGGAGGGGCTTTGACAGAAGATGGAGGATATTGCAAAGCCATGAATGCATTTAACAGACCTTGAGTAAAGGCCTCCCAGTCAGAAAGTACGTCAGAGGACAAAGTTGGCTGGGATGAAGAAATCTGCTTTGTTTTCTGCTTCTTCTTTCTGTGGACCTCCAACATACGATGGAATGTCAGAGGTACAGATGTTGGACGACACTCAATGAAGTCAGAGGGAATGTCTTCCTGCACTACTATCTGGGTAACCCCACGTGGGACTTCGGAGATTATGAGCTGTGGTTTCCCCCCCGGTGGCTGAGTTGGACTCCTATGATTCCCTCTGAGATGTGCTAACAGACTCCTTAACGACTTCCCCCTGGGTACCCATTGAAGGAAACTCTGCAGTTTCCGATGCAGCCTCCGGGCCTTCATCGGCCTCAGGAGGGATGCCCGGAATAGTGGGAGCAGCCAACAGTTCACACCAAGACTTTTTGGCCTTTTTGGTTTGTGGCTCTTCCAAAGGTGCCGACTTCAGGTCCATATCCCGTGCAAGGTGTTCAAGATGCTGATTTTCCAAATATAGCTTAAGGGAAGCAAGTTGGCTCCTAAGGGTCTTAGGAATGAAGGCCTTACAGATGTCACGAGATGTATCGTCGTGTTCTGGGCCTAAGCAAAATAAACAGAAATCATGAGCATCTTTATGTGGAATCTGCCTTCCACACTGAAACTTGCCCATCCTAGCTGACGTTAACTCACAAAAAATAAACACAGTAGTGAGTAAGATAACAAAAAAACCCTATGGGGTACTTATCTGAAGCACAAATACCACTTTATGAAGTAAGCGATGACCGGAGCTGGCAGTCAAACAGGCAGCAGAAAAGTTCTGAGGTAGGTGCGTGCTGACATTTGCTTTATACCTGGAATCCACTTGTGGCTGACGTACACTGTGTGATGTGGCTCATCATACATACCTCCACAATAGCAGTTCAACTTTGGTATAACGGCCAATGTATGAGTCAACCAGAGGCAGGCTCTCTCATGTTATGGATACTGCGGCATATGAATAGCAGGACATCATAAAATCCCTGTCAGTTACTTCACACAAAGCACAATGACAGAAAAGCAAAATGGCAGGTAGATTGTCACTAAGTGAACATAACATAAGCATTAACACTAACACACACACATTCCTGTCCTTTTTTTCAGGAACTTACTTATCCCCCTGAAAACAGTTTACAAAAGCAATAATTCCTCAGAAATTAGCCCCAGACACATTAATAGATACCTCTAACTAAAAACAGCCGTCCCTGACAGGAAACTTTTGATACTGTGAAAAAGTACTGAGTTTCTTAAAGGGGAAATACTACTTTTAGTCAAGAATATTTTTCTTACAAGGGCAATGATTTCTGTGTGGAAGGGTTTCTCAAGAGGGACTTATTTGCTGAAAAGAAACTCTTACCAATTACTGGTCCTGTGAAGTCTTCGAGATGCTTCTTCTCAAGAATGCAAGTATCTAGGAACTCATCAATTTGACTGCTGATTTTCCACCTTGGGATTAGCCAAACAGTCAGTGTGAAGGTGTGTGTGGGGGGGGCTACAGCTACTTGAAACTGGCTAGTTACTGTTTCCTATCAAGAAACAACCAATATTGCCTAAAGGCCACTTCAGCAGTGGGAATGAATATCTTGTTAAAGTTTAGGATACATTTTTTTTCAAAACTGGCACTGTCACACTCTCATAGAGATACACAAAAGATAAATATCAGTGTATGTTAGAAGAATTTTCAAATATACAGAACTCTCTTGCTGGTCCACAATTTTAACAAGAGTATGAAAACACACTTAAAACACCTTTATGGCATATTTTTGATGTGGTCTTTTGAAATCACATCCTTAAATAATTTTCTTGAGAAAATTGTGTAATTCTGTTCTTTCATTTATAGGTTCATAGGTTCATACTAGGCTAACTGCCCTAGGGCATTTATAAGCCTAGCCAGAGTGTGTTTGGCTTTCGCCACCCATTTTAAATTAATTTTGCTATGTCCTTTTTCGAGGTTAGTATACTGTGCCTCTAACAGTGACACAGAAGTGAAGTATAGCAAAAGTAAATTATGACACTTTCACCTACTTAGATTGTAAGACCAAATCTGTTAAGAACAAAATATATACAAAACCAATGGGCAATAATGAAGCTGTGTATCATTTGTGCCACCCTAGGGTTGTGGTTAATTATATTCATAAAAAAAAACACAGGTCAGAAAACAAAGCTAGAAACAGCATTATTTAACAGCTGCTTAAATAAGGGAGTTCACTTTTCTTTTTGTGGATTCTTGTGTGGAGAGGAGGAGGAGAGCAAGACCATGCCCTTTATGATGGCTGAAGCAAACACTGCTCATGCGTTGCAGGCCACACTCCAACCTGTAGTGTGGTGGGAAAGTATGAATCAAGCACCATTTGTCTTCTTCTAAGATATCCTGGACATCAACCCCTCTCTGGGATGTCGCAGTTGTTGCTATCCCACAGTAGACTGGGATCTGATCCTTTCCTGCAGAAACTTCCTACTGGTCTTCTAACAAAAGTTGAAGAAATGTACAATCCATTTGAATAATATGATTTTACACACCCATAGCCCTTTCTGGTTCACAGCAACTGAGATGTATAACTGTTTGATTTTCTGACAGTTTTTTTTTCTTTCCAGGAAATATGTCAACTACTGTCAGCATCCAATTAATACAAGATTATCCCTTCCTTGTTCTGAGGCATAGGAAGAAAAACAGGTAGTCATATAGCTTGCGTGAAGGGTGGTTCTGTAACTACCACAGACATGGATGAAAGGTTAGTGTGCAAGATCACCCTGTATTTCTGGAATATAAGATAGGGCTCTTTTGCACATTAATTAAGCTCTGATACCTTCTTGATGACTGCAATGAGTAATGCTGTTTTCCAAGTCAAGAATTTAAGAATTTTGGGATCTACAGATGCTGCAGCTCAAAGGAAAGCAAGGTTCATTTTTCTAATACACAGTTCGGGTCCTACAGTCGGACAACATGCCACATAAGAGGCCTAAGGTAAAGGATGTCCTTTAGAAATTGTTTCACGTTGTCTCATAGGCAGCCTGGATGCCAATGGAAATGACTGGTGACAGACAGGGAGGCAGTTATTTTCCACAAGTGTACCTTCAATGAGGTCTAAGCTAGATCTGTTTCAAACATCTCAGACAGAGACACTGGAGAACCACAGCCACACCAACCACTGTAGGGTTCTGGTTATTCCTTTTGCTCCAGTGAGAAAATGTTTTTCATTTGCTAGGTATGATTTCCTTGTATTTTGCCTACCATGTGATTTTCAACATGTCCTCAAAGCTGCCTACTATTTTTTACTGTATTTTATTGCTATAAACGAATCTGCACATAGTACTGAGACTGTCTGCCTTACAGGGCCTATTAAATCACTTTTGTTTCTGCTACACTGTTTGTAAACGTTTTTTAGCTAGTTTCACTGTGTGAAAGGTATTAACTGGAAATTTTCTCTATTTGTTAAGCATCTGTTTGTTTGTTCTGATTTCCTGCCAATGAGTGCATCATATAACTGATTTGTTTGCAGTTAAAAGCATTCTCTACAGTCTCCTTGCTCCTTTATCTGTTTAAAACTTTCATTTAGTGTCTCACTGCTGTTTTTCTGCTGTGATAAACATCTCTGTAGTGATTTCTGTCTAAAATAGTGTAGCTAGTAGCTGTAGCATAGTTTCCCACCCTACCTCCCTATTTGTTCTTATATTTGGTAGCTTTGCAGTTGCCTGTCCCAAATGTAAATTTGATCTGAGACACTCCTCCCAGTCCAGTGTCATTAGCTCATTCTACCTAATACAGAGAGAACATTTGGGAAGGCCAACCCCTTAGTTTCTTAACCCTGAATTATCTAATTTCTCCCTTTCCACTTTAACTTTCTTCAGCTGTGTGAAGGCTGCCAGCCTAGCTAGCTAGAATTTTATAGATAATTCCATGTCATTTATAAATATTAATATAATCCACAGGCTTGGTTTACAAATGTAAATAGAACTGTATGTTATGCTTAAACTATATGTTGTACTGAGCTTCAAAAATGTAACCACAGTGCACTCTGCTGGAAGAAAGCTGATAAGTCAAGTATTGTATGACTGTTTGATCTCAAGCTCGGAGACATGATGTCTAGGCCAGGAAATTCTTTCTATTGTCTTGTTTTAAGAGATAACCAAGAAACAAACTAAACTTGAATAAAAATAAGAAAAACGGCCACAAATATGAAGAAAAATACTTTTTTAATGAGCACTTTTGTCAGTAAATACACTTGACTTCATCAGATTATATAAAACATTGACATCACTTCCTTTTAAAAGCCAGGCACCACCACATGATCATAATTCAAAACTTGATTAAGAAAAAAATTGCAAGACAAAACAAACTACAATAATGTGCTTGTTCTTCACACTAACCCATATATATAAATAAATAAAAAACATCAATCCAGCATATTGTTGATACACTAAGACAGTATAAAAAGATGTATTTTAAACATACATTGATCACATTTTCCCCTACACTTTGTAGTTTGTTTTATCTTGCAATTTTTTTTATTATTTCTTAATCAAGTTTTACATATATTTCAATGTTTAGTTTTAAAACATAGTGTAGCAATACAACCTGAATCCTGTAGAGGCAATACAGCTTGAGAAACAGTGCTGCAATACAATTTGAATCCTGTAGAGGAAATTAATTGTGGTCATGTGGTGGTGCCTGGCTTTTAAAAGGAAGTGATGTCAATGTTTTATGTAAGCTGATGAAGTCAAGTGTATCTACTGACGAACGTGCTCACTAAAAGAGTATTGTTCTTCATATTTGTGGTGGCTTTTCTTATTTTCATTGATTTAAGAGATAATTACTAAGGTTTTACATGCATAATGTCTTTTATTGCTATGGCTTCCTGGCCAGGTGCAGCTTACTAAGAAATGCAAACTTTGAAAAACTCACAATAAAAATGCCAAAGGTGCCTTGGACTATTTAAGAAATGCAAATTTTGAGTTTCTGTGCCTGGGAAACTAAATCAGAACTGTTAAGAATGATGTAATCTGAAATGACTCAGCAGTACTGTGTTATCAATTTAAGACTTTCCCAGGGAGAAAGAGAGAGCATTTTGGATTTTGTCTGAAGAACATCAGCTCATCAGCACCTGTTTGCTCTATAAGTAAGATATTTATTTAGAAGAGTGATTTCTCTTAGAGATGGACAGAAATAGCCAGATTAGTCTAGCTGTTTTCTCTATTTATATCAGACTATTCTATTGTATTATTTTAAAGCATTTTTCTGTGATCTCTGAACTCTGTAATGTCATTGTTTAGAAGTAATAAGATTTGTCTTATGTTTTTATTTATTATTAAATATTTTTAAACCTTTCAACTGTGGCTGTTTTGTGTAAAGGTAACGTAAGCTCTTAGAGTACATTGTATGTATTCAGTGATATTGTCCAAGCCACTCCAATACATTTAGCCCTGGGTCACACACATAATTTGGATAACAGTAATATTACACAGTGAAAGTGGTCACCCTTTGGAAAGGGCCCTATTAGTAGCTGATAAGAGTAGTTGGTGGCAGTAATTATTACCTTATAGCCTGGCAGGAGGGGGGCATAGCTGGAGAACCTGTGACAGCCTTCCCCAGGAGTGTCTGTGTGTATATAAACCAAATCTCAAAGTGTGTGTGTGTCAGCTACTTGGGCAGGGACATGAAGCACTGGTTGGACAGAGAGGGTACTGGAGGTTTAGGCTTGGCTACTCGGCTGGGATCTGAACCCTATACATCTGCCAGTGGGGAGTCTTACTGGAGGTCTGGAGAGAAAGGGAAAAATCAGCCCCAGACTGACTGTGTGCTCTTAAGGGAAATTGTACTTTACTATGTGTGTTCTTGTTATCCTTCTCAATGTTTACGCCCCTCACTGGTGCTAGTGGTGAGGTTTGAGGCTCCTTTATTAATGGGCCAGTGCACGGACGTCACATATTTGTTTGGCAGTGGTGGGATATCCACATCAAATATTAATTGTTTGATACTGGTGAGTTAGCCACATCACATACTTATTGGCTTGTAGTGGTGTGGATAGCAAATTCCTGTAGCTTGTGTACAGTGATCACTGAAGGTGTTTTTGTACTGTAAATTAGCCACACAGTGAATATTCAGAGTTCAGATCACAACTGTTTTATTTCTTTTGTTAGTTTAGTTAGTCAGGGAAAGCAGGCAAGCATGTCAGCAGAAGAGTATGGCAAGCTGACAAGGACCCAGTTGGCTGAGATGTGCCAGTCTAAGGGACTGGCGCATGAAGTCTGACTAAGGCAGACATGATTGCAGATTTGGTCACAGCTTCATCAGAAAAGAGCAATCAGGAGGATGATCAAACTGGCCATGGAGATGTACAACACTCAGAGAATGGACAGATCAACCTTTCTGCAGAGGACTTAAAAATCCATCTGAAACTAGAGACTTGAGTTGGAGGATAGAGATTTGGAAATGGAAGCTGAGAAGGAGAGGCAGAGGCAGTACGAGAAAGAGATGCTGACTTTTTGCCCGAGTCATGGAGGTATTGGGGAAGGGAGTAACTGGACCCCAGAAGCACAAAAGGTCAGTAAATTTCTTCCACAGTTTACAGAGTGGGATAATTTTGATAATTTCATTCATATGTTTGAGAGGGTATGTAAACAGTATGATGTTGACCAAAGGCTCTGAGTACAGTTCCTGATCCCCTTACTCCATGGTAAAGCTGTAAATGTACTTTCCAAATTATCTGACAATGACTATTTTAACTATAATGCTGTAAAGACTTGTTTGTTAGAATTTCTTAAGCTAACACCTGAAACTTATAGGAAAACGTTTTGTGAACATAGACGCAAGGCAGATGAAAGTGTGTGTGAATATGTTGCTGAACTGAGCACTTATTTTCATAGGTGGATGAGTGGATGTCAGGTCACCACTTTTGAAGGGCTGTCAGACCTTTTGGTGAGGGAACAAGCCCTTAACACTTTGACTGAGGACATGAGGATCTGATTAGCTGATAGACAATGTGCTACTTCAGATGAGTTTAGGAAGAAGAGAGACCTATTTCTAGCAAGGAGGGCATCCCTGCACAGGAAAGGGACAGGCAGTGCTGCTCATGGGTCTAAGGGAACCCATGGTGGGCAGCCCATACAGCCCCAACAGAATCTGCCAGTAGCAGGGGAATCCACTAGCCCAGGTCCAGAAAGTACAGTTGTGTACCTACCATAAATGTAGATGTTCGAGTGTATTCACTGTTGCTGTCATTACTCTTGGGTTATCCTGCTGGCAGGCTACCCTCAGTCAGCCAGAATTCCAAAGTCTAGGTCCGGCGTCAGTTGCTGTTGCCTCTTCCCTGACATCAGTGCGCCAGGGGTATAAAAGATGCAGCCGACGCCATTTTCTTCAGTTTTTCTTGCCCCACATGTCAGGTGCCCCCAAATTGGTAGGCTGAAAAATATGCCAATAAAAATGCATGCACAAAAATATAATTTCCTTCATCTACAAGCAAATACACCAAATAGATTGTATAGGATAGAAAAGTGCAGATAAGTCCCAGCAAAGAAAAGGGGGATGGTGGGTGGGTAACCTGGAATGCAACAGTGAATACACTCGAACATCTACATTTATGGTAGGTACACAACTGTACTAAGTTCATCGTGTTTCACTGTTGCAGTCATTACTCTTGGGTTGAATCCCAAAGCTGAGGATGGGTGGCTGGGCTAAATAGGATTAGGAAAGGCTATGAGGCCCTGCAGAACTGCAGTGGCAAAGCCTGCTCTGGACTTAGAGTAAAGAGGTAAGTGGTAGTGCTTTGTGAAAGTGTGCACTGAACTCCAAGTTGCAGCCTCTAAGATATCTTTGGTTGGTACTCCTCTGAGGAAGGCTGCTGAAGTGGCTGCTGCTCTGGTGGAATGAGGCCTAATGCCCTTAGGCACTGATTTGCCATGTTGAAATTAGCAGAAATGGATGCAATGGCCTATCCATTTAGACATAGTCTGTTTTGAGATAGCCTTTCCTTGTGATCCTGCAGCATATGACACTAAAAGTTGCTCAGTCTTTCTGAAAGCTTTAGTTCTGTCCAAGTAGAAGCGTAACTGCCTGTGTATGTCCAAAGAATGCAGAATTTTCTCACCCTTGTTCTGTGGATTTGGATAAAAGGTAGGCAAGTGAATGGTTTGGTTGAGGGCCACACTGGACACCACCTTAGGCATAAATGTAGGATTTGTCCTCAGAGAAACCCTGTCTGGATGAATAATGATAAAAGGTTCCACAGCCATGAGAGCTTGTAACTCAGAGACTCGTCTTGCAGAGGTTATTGCTAGGAGCAGAGCTGTTTTCCAGGATAAGATTTTTATATCTGCTGTTGATGCTGGCTTGAAAGGAGGCAGTGTGAGTTTTTTCAAAACATAATTGAGGTCCCAGGCCGGAACTGGTGCTCTCCTTGGAGGCCTAATGTTTTTGGCCCCTCAGAGATACTGCCTTATTAAAGGATGAGAAAAGATTGGTGGTTCCATATTGTAATGGGCTGAAATGGCAGAGGCATGAATTGATGAGAAAGAAAGGCCTTTGTTCAGCATCTCAGTTAGGTATTGTAAAATCTGAGGGATATTTGGTACACACATGTCAATGCCTTGTTCCTGGTTCCAAGTACAGAATCTCTTCCATTTTTCCTGCATAAGATTTTCTGGTACTGGGCCTCCTGGCCTCCAAGATTACATCCATAACAGCTTTTGAAAGAGGAGTGTTCTGAATGGCTACATTATCCGCCATGCTGCCAGATTTAAGGTCCTGAGTTGGCTGTGCAGGATCTGATTGTTTTGTTGGGTCAGCAAGTGAGAAGTTTGAGGCAATATCCATGCTGGACCTTGAGACAAGCTCTTTCGGATTGGGTACCAGTGCTGGTGTGGCCAGTCTGGTGCAATCAGTATTATTTTTGGCTTCTCTTGTCTGACCTTTAGGAGTACCCTGGGAAGGAGAGGTAGTGGAGGAAAGGCATATACTGTCAGATTTTTCCAGCTGAAGGATAGGGCGTCCACTTTCCATGCTTGCTTGTGATAAATCCTTGTGCAAAATCTCTGCAAGTGGCAGTTGTGAGGGGAGGCAAATAGATCTACGTCTGGGCATCCCCATTTCTTTGTTATCATGCTGAAGACTTGTGGATCCAGTTTCCATTCGTGGGGATCCATGAGGTTTCTGCTTAGTTCATCTGCCAGAGTATTTGTTTTTCCTGGCAGGAATTGTGCTTGCAGGTGAAATTGAAAAGCCAGTGCTGTGTCCCATAAGGTCATTGCTTGTCTGCAGAGGGGGTAGGAATGTGTACCTCCCTGTTTGTTTATGTACCACATGACTGTAGTATTGTCTGTCTTCATCAGTAGCTGTCCTGGATGAAGCAGGTCCTTGAAAGCTGTCAGGGCATTTTGAACAGCTAGCATCTCTTTTTGATTGATGTGAAGATGCATCTGGTTTGCAGGCCATGTGCCCTGAACACATTTTCCTGCCATATGGGCCCCCCCCCCAGGCATAATCTGATGCATCCGTTGTCAGTGCCTGTCTGGCTGTGGGTAAATTGAATGGCAGACCCTTGTTGTGGTGACAGGCTTCTGCCCACTATCGAAACTCCTGTTGCAGGCAGGGAATGAGTGCAATTACTGTCTCCAGGCTGTGGTAATGCTGAGTCCAAACACTTTTTAGATACCATTGTAGTTTCCTCATATGCAGTCTGGCATATGGAATTACTAGAATGCAGGATGCCATGAAACCCAAGGCCTGCAGGATTTTCCTTGCAGATAAGTGGGTTTTTGTTGCCAAGTTCTTGAATTAAGAAGTCAGATGCTTTTGTTTGTCTGGTGTGAGATAAGCCATCTGGGCAGTTGTATTTAAGCTTGCACCCAGGAATAAGGGCACTAGTTTTGATTTCTTTTCATTTACTGTGTACCCTAGGCCAATTAGTAATCTTTTTACAAATGCCAGATGCTGTAGAAGGATGTCTTTGTTCTTTGCTTGAATTAGGCAGTCGTCCAAGTAGGGATATATCTGAATTCCTCTTTGTCTGCAAAACACAATTACTTGTGCCAGGCATTTTGTGAAGACCCTGTGCACAGTAGATAAGCCAAAGGGCAGTGCAGAGAATTGGTAATGTATTGAGCCAGCTATGAATCTGAGGTATCTTCTGCAAGATTGTCTGATTGGGACATGCAGGTATGCCTCTTTTAGGTCCAAAGTTACGAGCCAAGCCTTCTTGCCCAGCATGGGCAGTAGCTGCTGTAGAGTCAATATCTTGAATTTTGGAACTTCCAGAAACGTATTTAGTATAGACAGGTCCAGTATTGGTCTCCAGGTTTTGTCCTTTCTGGGTACTAGGAAAAGTCTGGAGTAAAATCCTTGCCCCTGTTATTGTTGTGGTACCTGCTGAATGGCCCTCATGTCCATGAGGGCTGTAATTTGTTTTTGTGCCTCTGCCCATTGATTGTGTGGCAGGTCTGACATACCTTTTGACCTTGGTAGAGTGTGAAAATGGAACCTGTAGCCTTGGGACACTATGTTCAGGACCCATTTGTCTTGGGTAACCATTTGCCAATTCGATGAAAAAAGTGCTAGTTTTCCCCCTAAGGGGGCTGCCAAAAGAAAAGTGCTGGGATATGGCAGAGGAAAGACATTGGGACTGTTTCCTGTAAGGTTGTGATTTATCTTCTCTGCTTTTGGAGGTAGGAGCACCCCATTGTTTAGGCCTGTATGAGCCTTGGGGCTGAGATCTGCCTCTGGGACACCTGTATCTGCCTCTTTGTGGTCTGTCTGACACTGGAAAGGACCAATTTTTAGAAGGCCAGTTCCTGCTAAATCTGGGTGGCTGTACCTGTAAGAAATCCTTAACTGTCTGCATGGATTTCGCTTTATCCTCCATTTTTTTCAACACCTCTTCTGCTTTAGTGCCAAACAAAGTATAATGCTGTAATGGTGCATCTAATAATTTTGCTTTAACATGATCAGGCAGATTCTGTTCCTTTAACCAAGCATACCTTCTAATAACATAACCTGTAACAGCGGCCCTGCAAGAGGCCTCCAGTGAATCATAACCACATTGCAAAGTATGCTTTCCCACTTGTTCAGCTGCATGCAATAAATCCTGCAATTCCTTGTTCTCTGAACATTCAGTATTTATCAACAATTTTTGTTTAAGCAGTGACGTTAAATATTGTTGATATTTAAGCATATGAAACTGACAATTTAAAGCCCTTACAGCCAAGGTAGGAGAAGTGTAGACTTTTTTCCCCTATCTATCTAGAGCCCTAGAATCCCTATCAGAGGGGATAGGGTTTTTTGCAGTGGAAGCTTTAACCCCTTTGGGACCCTTTGATATAGTTTCTGGGTCAGCAGCGGGGTTTTTATATAGGAATTTATGAGAATCCGGGACCTTGTAGTATCTGTCTGGCTTAGCAGTTGCAGGAGGTAAAGAGTCAGGGGACAGGCCGGACTCTGAAAATACATCATCTACAATGTCTAGAACAGGTGGAATAGCAAAGGGTCTGTGCTGAGGAAGTAGCAGAAAGTCTCTGAGCCTTTTCTTATATTCAAAATAATCTTGGCTCTCCCAGTGGAAATGCTCCCTCATGGTATGCAGGGTTTCCCCAAAAGAGTAATCCTCAGGAGGAGAGGCTGAAGGAATAGATTCATCAGCATCAGAATCCTCATAGGGAAGCATGGAATAATCCTGTTCAGAAGAGGAATCAAAGGAAATAGAAACCTGATCAGAAGAATCATACTCTGTCTCTTGCCTAGGCCTCTTATCAGGAGGGGGATGGGAGCCCCTGATCAAAGTAATTAGGTCTTCGGCCATTTTGAGCATCTGCTTTTTAGGCATGGAAGTCTGAGTAGGAGAATGCTGTACTTGTTTCTTTGTCTTTAGAACTGCTTTAGTCTTTGTCTTTGAAGCTGAAGATGGCTTAATATATAGTTGTGTAGGTCTGAAGGCACCCTCAGAAGCCGATGCCTGCTCAGCGGCTCCGGACCCATCTGAGGGAATGACTTCCGAGTGCCCAATACCTTGAGTATCCAGAGGCCCAGTCGGCACCACGTGGGTCGGAAGCGGCCTGTGGCTCTGAGGTAGCGGGCGCCAGGGGCTGCGAAAGCGCCTCACTGAGAATCGGCGAACCGGCGACTGGCCTAGCAGAGGCCTCGTCATCGGTTTTGGACCTCGGATGCCTATCCTTTTCCTTGTCATTGCGTTTTTTGTCTACCCCAGTTGTCGGCTGTTCTGACGGCATTATATAATTAAATCTTCGGCCAAAGTAATGGAATGCAAAATCGAACCGACGCTTAATAGTGCGTTGGTTAAATCTAGCACAAAACCAACAGCTAGCAACGTTGTGATCAGGGCCTAGGCAAGCAGTACAGTAAGAGTGAAAATCCTTATGAGGTATTTGCTTCCCACAAGAAATACAATTGTTAACTTTTTCTGACATCGGTCTGGAGCAAGAAAAAAGTTTCCCCAACAGGGTACTTAGCTTTAATGAAGACTTCGGTTCTGAAATTCGGATTTGAAAATCTCAGGAGTCAGCCGACCGGCACTTACGAACTGCTTTTGCTTCGGGCACCGCGCGGCAAGAAAGAGTGAAGAAAATGGCTTCGGCTGCATCTTTTATACCCCTGGCACACTGACGTCAGGGAAGAGGCGACAGCAACCGACGCCGGACCTAGACTTTGGAATTCTGGCCGACTGAGGGTAGCCTGCCAGCAGGATAACCCAAGAGTAATAACTGCAACAGTGAAACACGATGAACATCCTAGGGTTAATGTTTTGAATGCAACCAGTGGGGCCATGTGGTATTCAGATGTCCACAGAGGCAAGGTGGGGAACAAAAGGTAAAAGAGCCAGTAAGTGGGAAGGACAAAATGCCAACAGTAGGTTGTCTTGAGACAACAAAGGTACCAAACTACCACAAGAGGTTATTGCCCTATCACAGTGAATTGCAAAGAGACAATTGCAGAGGGAGACACCGCCTCTGACATAACCATTGTGAAGCCTGCATTGGCTACAGAGGAGCACTAACTGCCTGGGCAGTCTACTCTAGTCAGTGGTTTAGGAGGGACCCCATTCCAAATTTTGGCTAGGGTTCACCTTGACTGGGAGGGTGGAAAAGGAAGCCAGAAAGTAGGTGTGTTTGAGGATATCCCTAGAGATGTCCTGATAGGGAATGATTTGATAACGCAGTACCATGTGTTCATGCAGTTACACTCAGTCAGGCTTGGAGACAAGCATCTGGGTCTGGTAGCCTGGGGGAGACCCAGACAGACTGCAAACTTGCAGCCAGGACTGGTGAGGTGGTTACTTCGGGGCAGGAGCTATGCTGTAGCAGTGAAACTGAATGTGAGCCACAGCTGCTTTTGGGTACTGATGGTCCCTTGGCCAGAGTGACTGCAAGGGCAGAGGTTAGTAGTAGTACCCAGGCTGACAGTGAGGCACTGCTGTCCAAGGATGCCAGACTTCCTGCGGAAGGGGAGCTGGGAATGGTTACAAGGAGAGAGAGTTGAGACAGGCCCAGCTCTCAGACCCTACATTACAAGGTCTGAGGCAGGTAGCTAGTGAGGTGCCTGATTCTCAAGGGAAGGGGGATTCTGTAAACTGGGACAAAGGGTTACTGTATAGAGAGTGGACTCCTGAGTGAGGGCTAGAAGGTGAGAGAATACAGCAGTTGGTAGTGTCAAGAGCCTACCTTCTGGTGCTTCTAGCCACAACACATGATATTCCCTTTGCAAATCATATGGGCATAAGACGTACAAAGAGACGTATTATGCAGAACTTCTATTGGCCTGGAATTTCCAGAGATGTAACAGGGTACTGCAGGACCTGTGAGCAGTGCCAAAAGGTAGGTAAGACAGGAGACAAGGTGAGAGCTCCTTTTATGCCTTTGCCTGTGATTGAGGGACCATTTCAGAGGGTAGCTATGGATACTGTGGGGCCTCTGAGTACCCCAAGTTCCACAGGAAAAAAGTATGTCCTAGTGGTAGTAGATTTTGCTACAAGATACCCCGAGACAGTGGCTCTGTCCTCCACTGAGATAGAAAAGGTGGC
Organism: Protopterus annectens; assembly: GCF_019279795.1. NCBI lineage: Eukaryota > Metazoa > Chordata > Ceratodontiformes > Protopteridae > Protopterus > Protopterus annectens. Next base: position 752,027,215 of record NC_056735.1, on the reverse strand, counting down.
AAATACTTTGTTAGAAATTTTCAGCAGGGTAGATTTCCCAAAAGAAATACTGACTGACAGAGGTGCCAATTTCATGTCAGACCTGCTGGCTTGTCTGTGGATGTACTGTGAGGTGAAGCACCTAAACTCTACACTCAAGCCCATGCTATGGGTATTTACAGACCAGTTTAAGAGGGATCGGGACAACTATTTGCCCCATCTGTTGTTTGCTTATAGAGAGGTTCCCCAGGAATCCACAGGTTTCTCACCCTTTGAGCTGTTGTATGGGCATAGTGTGAGGGGGCCTCTAGATTTAATTTGTGATGAGTGGGAAGGTGAGTGTGAATCTCACAAGGAGTCAGTTGTGGCATATGTCCTAAACCTCAGGATAAGGATCAGGGAACTCATAGGCCTGGCCCAGAAGAACTTGGCAGAAGCCCAACAGCAGAAAAAGGTCTGAAATTACAAGAATGCTAGAGTATGCTATAGGGTAGCAGGTAATGGTTCTCATTCTTGTCAAACACAAGCTGCAAGCAGCTTGGGAGGGACCCTACAAGGTGGTAAGAAAGGTAAGTAATGTTAACTACATGATGGAACTGCTAGGCAGCAGGCAGGAGCACATATTGTACCATGTTAACATGATGAAATCTTACCATGACAGGGGGGCCCTTGTGCTGAGTATTTGCAGTGGATTGCAGGAGGAGTCTGAGGGAGATCTGGTGATTGATCTCCTCAGTGAGGCTCGGACTGACACCTCAGTGGAAGGGGTAGCAATGTCCCAGCAGAAATACGAGCAGTGTTACAGGAGTTTGGGGACATGTTCACCTGGAAAACAGGGTGCACCCATCTGGTGCAGCACCAGGTGGATACAGGACCCCAAATGCTTATTAGGCAGGCTCCTTATAGGGTGCCTGACAGAGTCAGACTCTGAGGGAGGAGATACAGGAAATGTTGGAACTAGGGGTAATTCAAGAGTCCAACAGTCCCTGGGCATCCCCAGTGGTGCTGGTGCCAAAGAAGGATGGCAGCACCATGTTTTGTGTGGACTACAGGAAATTAAATAGTCACACAGAGTGAGATGCTTACCCCATGCCTAGGACAGATGAAGCCCTAGAGCAGCTGGGTGGGGCTAAGTATCTTATAACCATTGATCTTACCAAAGGTTACTGGCAGGTGCCCTTGACTCCCAGTGCTAGAGAGAGGTCAGCCTTTGTGACTCCGTTTGGCTTGTATGAGTTTACAAAGATGCAATGTGGGATGAAAAATGCCCCATCAACTTTCCAGAGGCTGGTTTATCATATCCTAGCAGAAGGGTTTACAATTGCTTACCTAAATTATATTACCATCTATAGCCATTCCTGGCAAGAGCACCTTCGACATGTCAGGGAGGCATGGCCTGCATCTGTTACTAAAAAGCAGGTGAGGGCATTTTTAGGGACAGTAGGGTACTACAGAAAGTTTGTCCCAGTTATAGTACCATAGCTGCTCCTCTCACAGACCTGACAAAGAAAAACAGGACAGATAAGGTAGTGTGGACCACAGCATGTGAGCAAGCATTCCAGAAGCTTAAAGAAGTTTTGGGAGGACCCCCTGTGTTAGCCAGTCCAGATTACAGCAAATAATTTGTTGTGCAGACGGATGCTTCGAACCATGGGGTGGGGGGCTGGACTTAGCCAGATTTCTTTAGAGGGAGAAGAGCACCCAGTGGTTTATCTCAGTTGTAGGCTTCAACCCAGGGAGGAATGCTATGCAGCTGTAGAAAAGGAATGTCTAGCCATAGTGTGGGTACTGCAGAAACTTCAGCCTCATCAGTATGGAAGAAAATTCACTGTAGTTACAGATCACAATCCCCTAATATGGTTACACCGAGCCAGCCAGCAAAATACCAAGTTGCTAAGACGGAACCTAGGGCTGCAAGTATATATGTTAGTGAAGCACCGCATTAGGATTAGCCATGCCAACTCAGATGGGCTCTAAAGACATGGAATGGGGTAAGGTATACTCAGATAGCCCTAACCCTCTCAAGCAAAGTTTCTCAAGGGTCACTTGAAAAACTAGCTTGAGTTCTCCGGGGGGGGGGGGGTGAAGGCTGCCAGCCTAGCTATCTAGAATTTTGTAAATAATTCTATGTCATTTGTAAATATTAATATAATCCACAGGCTTGGTTTACAAATGTAAAGATAACTAAATGTTATGATTAAACTACCCGTTGTAAAGTACAGTTGTGTACACTTACCATAAATGTAGATGTTCAAGTGTATTCATTGTTTTATACCCCTGACGACCTGACGTCATGGAAGAGAAGACAGCAACCGATGCAAGACCCAAGACTTTAGAATTCAGGCCGACTGAGGGCAACCTGCCAGCAGATTACCTAAATGTAATGACTGCAACAGTGAAACATGAAGAACATCCACAGTGCACTCTGCTGGAAGAAAGTCGACACGTCTAGCATTGTATATCTGTTTGATCTCAAGCTCAGAGACAGGATGTCTGGGCCAGGAAATTCTTTCTATAGTCTTGATTTAAGAGATAATTACTAAGGTTTTACATGTATAATGTCATTTATTGCTGTGGCTTCCTGACCAGGTGCAGCTTACTAAGAAATGTACATTCTGAGTTTCTGTTTGCCTGGGAAACTAAATCAGAACTGTTAAGAATGATGTAATCTGAAATGACTCAGCAGTACTATGTTAATAATTTAAGACTTTCCCAGAGAAAATGAGCATTTGGATTTTGTCTGAAGAACATCAGCTCACTAGCACTTGCTTGCTCTGTAAGTAAGATATTTATTTAGAACAGTGATTTCTGTTAGAGACAGATAGAAATAGCAAGATTAGTCTAGCTGTTTTCTATATTTATGTCAGACTATTCTACAGTATTATTTTAATGCATTTTCCTGTGATCTCTGAACTCTGTAATGTCATTGTGTTGAAGTAATAAGATTTGTCTTATGTTTTTATTATTTATTATTAAATATTTTTAAACCTTTCAAATGTGGCTGTTTTGCGTAAAGGTAATTTAAGCTTTTAGAGTACAGTGCTTGTATTCGGTGATACTGTCCAAGCCACTCCAATAGCTTTAGCCCTGGGTCACACTTACTATTTGGATAACAGTAATATTACTCAGTGAAATTGGTCACCCATTGGGAAGGGCAGTCTTAGTAGCTGATAACAGTAGTTGGTGGCAGTGATTATTACCTTACAGCCTGGCAGGAGGGGGCATAGCTGGAGAACCTGTGCCAGCCTTCCATAGGAGTGTCTGTGCATTTGTATATAAACCAAATCTGAAAGTAAGTGTCAGCTACTTGGGCAGGGACATGAAGCACTGGTTGGACAGAGACAGTACTGGAGGTTTTGGCTTGACTACTCGGCTGGGATCTGAACCCTATAGCTGTGCCAGCGGGGGAGTCTTAATGGGGATCTGGAGAGAAAGGGAGAAACCAGCCCCAGGCTGACTGTGATCTCTGTGTGCTCTTAAGGGAAATTGTACTTTATTGTGTGTGCACTTGTTATCCTTCCCAATGTGCACCCCCCTCACTGGTGCTAGTGTTGAGGATTGAGGCTCTTTGATTACTGGGCCAGTGCACAGGTGTCACAAGCTGCTTTTACAGTATTTGTGTTTTCTCCTCCTACTCTATCACTTCATCTTGGTTTTATTGCTACTTGCTCTAAAGTGTTCAATTGCATCTTCTCTACTGCATTTATTACTGCTTGTTTTTAGTATATTTAAATTGTAAGTGTTATTCTAAGCCTCTTAGTTTTGGTTTAAGCACTTGGGATTTAGACCTACCCCTTACCTCTCGCGGCATCTCTCCCTCAGATTCTGACAAATATGGATGGACATCTTCCTACGGTTTCTCCAGCTAGCCTGGTTGATATGGGATCCTGAGACAGTATAGCAACTGCCTCATGTACACGGACAACCATCCACTACTACCACCTAGGAACACAATCTGTGAGAGATTCAATTACATAAAGAAGCTAAAGTCTATGCTCTCTCCCTCACAAGACATTATATCTGGCACTGAGACGGTTGTCAACACAATCACTACACCTCAAACACCACCCTCAACTACACGACAAACCCAAACAAAGGAGACCTCAGAGGCAAAAAACACATGAGAACTCCACAACCCTCCACACCACATACCATGCATAGTCCACACACCAGTGTCTCACAACCACTACAGCCTAACCATAAACCTAACATATTAATTATAGGAGACTCCACTGTGAAACACACATATGTGCCTCTCACCAGGTTGGATAAGGGAAAGTCACAGTTAGTTGTTTGTCAGGTACCAGAATCTGCCATATCACACACGCACTCAAGTCTCTCAACAACAGGTACTGTTATGACTCTGTCATAGTCCATGTTGGGGTGAATGACTTGAGACATACCTCCCTGGACTATATGAAGAGAGACATGATTGAGCTCACTGAATATGTGTCCCAGGCAGGTATGTCCCTAGCCTTAAGCAGCATTCTACCATCACCCAGAATGATGCCTCAATACAAACAGAAAATAATTGACTTTAACAATTGGCTCAGTTTCTGGTGTCATTCCAGGGGGATCCAGTGCCTGACAGCCTGGGAAGATATGATCGAAAGACCACGATACTTTGCTAGAGATGGCCTGCATCTGTCTCACTTAGGCTTCAGGCTTCTGGCAAAGGCCCTTGCTTCCCCCATACTGCCTTTTATAGGAAAAGTCATGAGGTTGATACTACAACATAAAAATCTCAACAAAACACAAATTAAAAGTCAAGCATCCTACATGAACTCAGGCATGAACTGGCAGCACCATTAGGCACCCTATTGCTCGACAGTGGCACAGGAAAATAACTTTCTTGGGTGGCGTAAGACAGGGAATCTTGTTGGCTAAGGTTACGTAGGCCCTTAGGCCTATAGCCTAGTACCTACCTATGAATCTATGAACCTATGCTGCTAAAAACTAGGAGTCTAAACATGAAACTGCACTCACTGCAAGCATTCTTAACCCTGGAAGATGCTGACATTTGTGCAGTCACAGAAACCTGGTTCAAAACTGCAACGAGCACCCCAGCCTTACCTGGTTATTCATCCTATTATACATTCAGACCCCAAAATGTGGGCAGCAAAGCCGAAGGAGATGGAGTTTCAGTATATATTAAAGACACACACACCTCCAGGCTGGTCAAACAGTATGAAGCACAGGAGATACTCCAGGTGCAGTTAACCATTGACAGGACCCCTATTCAATTACAGCTAGCTACAGGCTCCCAAATATGACTCAAGAGGCCCACTCCACCTATCTGAACCTCTTCAAATCTATCAGGATTCAACCATTTACCCTGATCCTGGGTGACTTTAATTACCCAACCATAGATTGGAAAAAACTACTCATGCCAGAACACAAATGCCCAGAGATTCCTTGATTTTATCAATGCAAATGCCTTGGAACAGCTAGATGATACCCCCACAAGAGGTGATAATATCTTGGACTTGGTATTAACCAACATGAGTAACCACTTAAGCACCCCTACGGTATCATCCTCCCTGGTAAGATCAGACTATAAAGTGGTCACTTTCAAAGTCACCATGGCCCCTGACCCCCCCCCCCCCTTCCCAGCTAGGGTCAAACAAAAAAAACTTCTCCAAAGCTGATTACAACCTCCTGAGGGATGGTATAAACAGCTTCACAACCCCCTCCCACTGCAGAAACCTGCACCAATGTCCAAATCTACACCAAAGTACTATACAAGCATTTATATACAGTAGATGCATGGAATCAGGAATACCTGACGGGACAAAATCATCCTCCGCAAGGAAAAGTAAACCTGTCTGGTGGACATCTGCAATAAATAAACTGTATAACAAAAAGAAAAAAAATTGCTGTCCAGGACCAAGATGGAGCAGGTGCCCAATTGGAAGCAATCTCTCCTTAGCCTGAACAAGCAAATAAGAGCACTAGTGAAATCCTCTAAAGCCAACTTCGATGCCAAACTGGCCACATCTACTAGAGACAATCATAAGGGCTTCTTCACATATGTCCGCAATCTCAAAGGAAGCACCCAGATCTGTTCAGAACCAATAGTTAAGGACACCACATACACAAATGCTGTAGATACAGCCAATCTACTGGCTGACAGATACAGCGAAAACTTCTCCCCTCTGTTTCCCCCCATTAGTAAATCAGGACATCCCCAGTACCTGCCCCCCACCCCTTATCTCTAGGGAACAGGTCATCACTGCCCTCTCAAAGGCAAAAAATAAAGCCTCCATGGGACCCAATAACATCCCAGGCAGCATCCTACATGAACTCAGGCATGAACCTACAGCACCATTAGGCACCCTATTCAACCAAAGCCTGAGTAATGGCTTTGTCCCAGACGAGTGGAGGACAGCCACTATCATCCCTCTACACAAAGGTGGAGCGTCCACTGATCCAGAAAATTATAGACCCATCAGCCTAACTAGCCTGATCTCCATTCCATAGCCTTGTAGATCAGCCTAACTAGCCTGATCTACAAGGCTATGGAATGGATTATCATGGACCTCATTAACAGAACATTGGCAACCTCCAAACACTGGACTTCACACAGTTTGGCTTTGTCAGGGGGAGGTCATGTCTGTTAAATCTGGTCGACTTCTTTGAGACAGTCATCAAAGCCATGGATGAGGGGAAGATGGTGCACACCACCTATCCTGACCTGGCCAAAGCCTTCAACACTATTACTCACTCGGGCATAATAGATAAACTCTCTCAACTAGGCATCAATCCATATGGTACTGGATGAGTAGCAAACTGGATCACTGACAAAACCCACTTAATGAAAATAGGGGAAGCCACCTCCCACAGTCGACCCGTAATGAGTGGCGTACCCCAGGGATCGGTCTTGGGGACTCTGTTATTTGGGATATACTTCTCTGAGGTGCAGGCCAAAACCAGTGGGTTATGGCTGACCAGGTTTGCAGATGACTGCAAACTGGGCGCAGACATCAATTCCCCAAGTGATGTGGATGTCCTCCAAGAGGGTCTCACCCAAACAAATGTGTCAGAAACATGGCCTCAAGCTGAATGCCAAAAATGCATCATCATCCCCTTTGGGGAGAGTGACATCCCCACATATCACATTAATAACAACATCCTATGTACACAATCAGTAGTGAGGAATTTGGGCACCCAGGTTGACAGCAACCTGACTTTTGACCACCATGTTGCTTCTGTTGTACGGAAAGCTTTCTACATGGCCCACCTCATCAGAAGAAAGGAGCCACTTTTGAGATTTTAAGTATTTTGCTTCAGATTATTTGTTAAGTTTTTCTGCATTGCCGCCTACTTTTGAGCATTTTCTGGCTTGTTAAACTTGATTTCTGTGTTGGTAACTGTATTTAGAACACAACCTAGAGCTGATTACTGAATTTCCTGCCTGCACTTATTTTTAAAATCGTTTTTTTTCTTAAAACTTGCATTTTATCTGTCTCTGGCCTAGCACTCAAGTGTGGGGTCATTTACTGCACTGTTGAAACTTGTTGATACTTGTGAACCTCTGCTTTCCTTAAAAAAAAAAAAAAAAAAAATCTTGCTTTTTTCCCACTTTTCTGAGATTTAAAAAAGTTCAGTTACAGATTTGCTGTTCTGAACTGTTTGTAAGTTTCTTGGAGGCCATTGTTTGCTTGGGCTAAAGGGAAGTCTCTGTGTTCATCAGTGGCAGTGATAAACATTGAGCAGCCTGCCTGCCCCTGTGGGAGTAGTTATTGCCTTGAAACTGTAGTTTTATTGGCCATTTTGGGTCAATTCCAAATTCCTTGATCTCCCTCTCTTAAAACCCGATTGCCTCATGGTTTTGGCGTCTTTTTGGACTTGTTGGCTGTTGGTGAAGCACCCACCAAGAGGAGAAAACGTTGAGAGAAGAAAGGAGACACTTTTGAGATTTTAAGTATTTTGCTTCAGATTATTTGTTAAGTTTTTCTGCATTGCCACCTAATTTTGAGCATTTTCTGGCTTGTTAAACTTGATTTCTGTATTGGTAAGTGTACTTAGAACATAACCTAGAGCTGATTACTGAATTTCCTGCCTGCACTTATTTTTAAAATCGTTTTTTTCTTAAAACTTGCATTTTATCTGTCTCTGGCCTAGCACTCAAGTGTGGGGTCATTTACTGCACTGTTCTAAGTTGTTGATACTTGTGAACCTCTGCTTTCCTTAAAAAAAAAACAAAAAAATCTTGCTTTTTTCCCATTTTTCTGAGATTTAAAAAAGTTCAGTTACAGATTTGCTGTTCTGAACTGTTTGTAAGTTTCTTGGAGGCCATTGTTTGCTTGGGCTAAAGGGAAGTCTCTGTGTTCATCAGTGGCAGTGATAAACATTGAGCAGCCTGCCTGCCCCTGTGGGAGTGGTTAATGCCTTGAAACTGTAGTTTTATTGGCCATTTTGGGTCAATTCCAAACTCCTTGATCTCCTTCTCTTAAAACCCTCTTTTGCGCGTTTTTGCGCATAGCGCAACATCGGGCAGTGCCACCTAATTGGGTTTAAACTATTCCTGGCTCCACAAAGTCTGCTCTTCACTTTTTCCCTTAGAACTGCTCTATCTCTCAAATTAAACACCATATTCTCATTCTAAGGCCCCTCACTGGTCCAAGTAAGTAATCTTACAAGTTAGCACTAATAAACCATAAGCACTACTTACTCTTATACTATCTACGATTACCTTGTCCCCTATTGGTCCATTTTAATTCAGTTCCCTATATTACTCTAGCATGTCCAAAGGTCAGTCAATGGGTTCCTCTCCAGTCCAGCTGGTGAATCTGGGAATTTTGAGGCAATGTTACAACTGTCTCATGTACACGGACAACCCTCTCCTCCTCCAAACAGGTTCAAATATATGTGAGAGATGCAACCATATAGCCAAACTGGAGGCTGAGCTCTCTCATCTCAAAACTGGTGTAACCAGTCAGGAGGAGAAGGTAACCTCACACAACACAATTCCAGTATCACATAGTCCCACCACAACAGCGAACCAAACACATAAAAACACAAAAACATACTCGGAGGCTCTAAATAAAAATCTACCTAAGCAACAGAGACCTCCAAAGCAGACATCCAAGCAAATGCTACCCCAAAACAAAACACGTACAACACATAGCACACAAAGTCAGTGTGCCGAGCAGTCACAGCCCTTAAGGCTGAATAACACACCTGATACCCTTGTAATAGGTGACTCTATTGTCAGACACACTGACGTCACCAGGCTAAATAAAGAGAAGGTCACAGTGAGCTGCCTGTCGGGCGCTAGGATCCACCACATAACGCAAGCACTCAGGTCACTCCAAAGCAAATACAAACATGACTCAGTCATTGTACATGCTGGCGTGAATGACCTGAGACGTACCTCCCTCGACTACATGAAAAGAGACATAAAGGAGCTCTCTGATCATGTAGCCCAGGTCGGTATGACCCTGACCTTGAGCAGCATCTTACCCTCACCTAGAATGATGCCACAGTATAAAGACAAAATGATCGATTTTAACAATTGGCTAAAATTTTGGTGTCATTCAAAGGGGATCCAGTGTCTGTCAGCCTGGGATGACATGCTCGACAAGTCACGTTGCTTCGCTAGGGACAGCTTGCACCTGTCACCCCTGGGCTTTCGGATATTGGCAAAAGCTCTTGCCACCCCCATAGTGCCTTTTTTAGGCAAGGCTCAAAAGTCAAACCCACCTCCATAGACAGCACAAGGAACAAGAAACTAAGGGTAATGCTGCTAAATGCCAGAAGTCTTAACCTCAAGATGCATGCACTCGAAGCTCTCTTCAGTATGTAGAACATCGATATCTGTGCAGTGACAGAAACCTGGTTCAAGGCTCCAGAGAGCACTACCAGGTTATACCTCATATCATGCTTTTCGGCCCCAAAACCCGGACCGAACCACAAAAGGAGGGGGAGTTTCCATATTTATCAAGGATATCCATACCTCCAGGTTAGTGGCAGTGCACGAAGTATCGGAGAACATCCATGTGCAACTGACAGTGGGCAAAACTGCTTTTCAGTTTATAGCATCCTACAGACCACCCTCTCAAAGTCAGGAATCCCACTCGGCTTTCCTGAAAACATTGGAGAACACTAAGATCTCTCCGAACACCATTATATTGGGTGACTTCAACTACCCAAACATAGACTGGGAGCATTACTCAAGCCCCAGCACCTTAGCCCAAAGGTTCCTGGAATTTATAAACTCAAATGCTATGGAACAACTAGCCACCACTCCCACAAGAGGGAAAACATATTAGACCTGATCATTACCAACATGGGGACTCTATGCTCCATACCAGAAGTATATCCCTCATTGGTAAGATCAGACCATAAATTAATTTCACTGGATATCCACATCCTGACCCCACCCGCAGCCCAGAAAACCACAGTGAAAAACTTCTCAAAGCGAACTTCACACTTCTCAAAACTGAAGTGGAATCCTTCAAGGCCCCAGAGCCAGTGGAAACTACGGCCCAAACTGCAGAATCCTATATAAACGCATTCTACGGACATCTCCAGGAATGCATGGATCATGCTATCCCAAAAATTAAGACCCAATCATCCAAAGGCAGGCGTCCAGTCTGGTGGACCCCAACCATAAATAAACTGTACAACAGAAGGAGAAAGCTACTACATGATAGAGCAAAATCGCTAAAAGGGAAGGCATCTCTGATCAGTACTAGCAAAAAATTACGATCCCTCATAAAATCCTCCAAGGCCAGCTTCGTGAGAAAAATTGCACAGGACACTAAAGACAATCATAAGGCTTTTTTCAGTTATGTTAGGAACCTGGGATGCAACTCCCAGACTTGTTCTGAGTTGATTCTAAATGACAAAAAATACACTGAACCCACAGACCTCGCCAATATCCTGGCAGACAGGTTCAGTGCAAACTTCTCCACCCCCCCAAAAGAGCAAGTATCTATCCCGGCAGTGTGCAGCCTCCCAAACATCTCTGATGCTCAGGTGAAGGCCGCCCTCTCCAAAGCAAAAAACACTGCTTCCATGGGACCAGATGGTGTCCTGGGTTGCGTCCTACATGAACTCTAAGAAGAACTAATCCCTCAAGTAAAACTGCTGTACAATCTCAGCCTCACTACAGGATATGTGCCCAAAGAATGGCGTACAGCAACAGTGGTCCCACTCCACAAAGGTGGCGCTTCTGCGGACCCTGGAAACTATCGCCCCATAAGCCTGACTAGCTAGTATGCAAGGCTATGGAGAGGATCATCATGGAACTCATAAACAAAGACATTGGGGACCTACAGACACTAGATCCTACCCAATTTGGCTTCATCAAGGGCAGATCCTGCCTTTTGAACCTGGTCGACTTCTTCGAAACAGTCACCAAAGCCATAGATGAAGGGAAGGTAGTCCACACAGCCTATCTGGACCTCGCAAAGGCATTTGACACAATACCCCACTCGGGCATCATAGATAAGCTATCCAGCCTAAATATAAACCCCTATGTCACAAGATGGGTCACAAACTGGCTCAAAGACAGAACCCACAGAGTCAGAGTTGCTGGAGCCATGTCAGACTCAAAACCAGTCACAAGTGGCATCCCACAAGGTTCTGTCCTGGGACCTCTCTTGTTCGGTATTTATTTTTCTGAGGTACAGGCCAACGTGGGAGGACTATGGCTCACCAAGTTCGCAGATGACTGCAAACTGGGCGCCATAATCGACTCTCCAGCTGACACAAACATCCTTCAAAAAGGACTCGCAGAGACGGATAACTGGTGCCAGAGCCATGGTCTAAAGCTAAATGCCAAAAAGTGTATAGTCATACCCTTTGGCAAAAACAATGTGCCCACAAATTACCACATAGGTGGTAACCCATTAAGTACAGAGAAAGTAATTAGGGATCTGGGGACCCAAGTTGATAGCAATCTCTCCTTTGACAACCACATTGCGAAAGTGGTTAGAAAGACCTTCTACATAGCCCACCTCATCATGAAAGGATTCAACATCTAGATCAAGAGAGGTAATCGTGCCCCTTTATTCATCCCTCATCAGGCCCATCATAGAATACAATGCCCCCTTTGGGATGTACCTTACCCGACACCTGCAGCAATTAGAAAGACCCCAAAAGTACCTCACCAGGAGGATCAAGGGACTCAAACAGATGCCATATGCTGCTCGGTTAAAAACTCCAGCTCTACTCAGTTGCATACCGCCTACTGAGGCGATCTATGCCTGACATATAAAGCTATGTCCAACCCAGAATTAATGGACATGCTCCACCTCAGTAAATCTAAATCCCTTAGAGCCACGCTCGAGGGACTTGAACCTCAGCACAGAAATAAATAGAACATGCTGGAGGGACAGATTCATAACCCAGAGGCTCCCTTCGCTCTGGAATAGAATTCCAATTCATGTTAGGCAGAGCACCTCACTGACTCTCTTCAAGAAGAATCTTGATGAGTGGATGGGGGATCGTAGGTTTGTCCCGGGGATTACTTCCATGTCACTATTAGACAGAGGCACAGTAAACTAAACTTTAAAAAGGGCACAGTATACTCAAATCAAGGGGTGGCGTAAGCCAAACACAATCGGGCTAGGCTTATAAACGCCCCAGGGCAGACAGCCTAGTATGAACCTATGAACCTATAAGTAAGGGTATCTCATCCAGGGACAAAGAGGTCATAAGATCCTGGTATTATTCCCTTTTAAGGTCAATTACTGAGTACAACGTCCCCTTCGGCATGTACCTCGCAAAGCACATGCAGCAGCTGAAGAGACCACAGAGGTTCCGCACCAGGAAAATCCAGGGCCTCAAACACCTATCCTACACAGATAGGCTAAAAGCCCTGTCCCTCTACTCAGTTTTATTCAGACTCCTCAGAGGTGACCTCTGTCTGACATACAAAGCAATCTCAGACCCTGCCTTGATGGGACTGCTGCACATCTGCAAGTCAAGTTCCACTCGAGCAACCCATATGCGCGACCTCAACCTAGTCTGTGATATCAATAGGACTTGCTGATGGGACAGATTTGTGTCCCAGAGAATCCCCAATCCATGGAACAGACTTCCTCTCTACATCAAGAAGGGTACCTCATTATCCCTTTTTAAGTGCAATCTGGATAACTGGATGGGAAACAGAAAATACACTACTGGGATTCCACCTCTGTGCCTGCTGGACAGGGGCTCTGGGTGCTGACTTGTCTAAACATGGACTAAACTCTTGACTAGGCTTATAAGGGCCTCAGGGCCAAAAGCCTAGGAACCTCCTATGAAGAGTAATAAGGTCATATCCTCCATGTTGTATGGTTCAATGTACTCAGATTGGTATGTATCAGGGACATCCTGCACAACATTATGAGGTTCTCATACTTATGCAGTAGAAAAGGTTTGTCACTTACCATCGGAATAAGATAAGAAAGCTAGTTCTGCTATGGCTAAAAGAGGGCTGAAAGAATTATTTCTGACCTCTGCTCTTTGATCTTCTGTAGTCACCCTGGGGAACAAGGGTATGGAGAGAAAACGGAGAAACAGATGGGGAACAAGGACATGGAGAGAAACACAGAGAAACAGACCCTCCCAGTTATGATAGAAGGCATCCACTACCAAACCAGCTTGTGAGGGGTTCTCGAGGAAAATTTTTAAAACTGTTGGTTGGAAAATCAGAATGATTTTCTCCTGGGAGTCTTCATGTGACTGTCAGAACTAGGAACACTTCCCTGTGCAGTACCCATTCATGTAGATTCACAGAGGTCATACTTAAGTGTTCTGCTATTACATTCTCCTGAGATGCTATATAGGTAGCTTTCAAGGACATACTGGACTGCAAGTCCTGATCCCACACTTGCAGGACCAGCCTGCAAAGGTAATTCATTTGTTTATGTACATGACTGCTGAGCAGATTGTGATGACATTCAGAATCCAGACATCCTTAGAAGCCTTCAAGGCATGGGTGATTGCCATCATCTCTATGTGTAGTCTTTGCTCCCTGCACATTTCAGGTCCAATATGTGGGCTCTCCAGTCTGGATATGAGGCTTACAGGGCTATTGGTTCATTTGGATACTGGCTGCTAGCCTAGCACCTTCTCATTTCTTTGCAATTACTATATCCTTCACATTAGCTGTGTCCTGACACACTGTAACACTAGAATGGTAACTTCCAGCAGCTGGTGCTGCTGGTCTTAGGTGTACTTGAGAAATCAGTTTATCTTCCTCGTGTTTAATTTAGCTAATGGAACCATCAAAATAGATGACACAAGTCCTTGGATGGTCAAAAAGCAAAAGTTATGTACTTACCATAAAAAAAGATCCGTGTTATCTTATTTTTGTTTGGTTCAACATGCGGGTTGTTGGATCCAGTCAGAGATGACCTCGGTGCCTTATACCACAGTACTGGATCCAACAGCTCTGACTCCTCCCCTACCCACAGTTCCTCTCTCCTGCCTGAATTACCTCCGATTAGTTTGCTAGATGACCTCAACTGGTGATAAATCATGTATGAAATAATAGAGAAGAGGACAAGGAGATCATTATATAAGTTAAGTGGTACAAAGGGTCAGACAGGGTCCAGAGAAGGTCTGGTCAATCCCTAAAAGGGTAAAAGTGACAATTTGGTAGGGGGAAGGAGGAAGGGGTGTTGAACCACATGAAAATAAGACAACATGGATCTATCATTATGGTAAGTACATAACTTTTGTATGTGATGTTGTCTATTTTCATCTGATTCAACATGTAGAACAGATTACCAAGCTACCTGACAAGGACCTAGGTGGACTCAAGGACATTCCTGAGTATACAGAGCCAAAAGACGTGAATCCTGCACTGCGCATTTAATTCATAATGTGATACAAAGGTTTGAGTTGAAGGACCAAGTTGCTACAACACGTTTCACTAGCAGGCACTCTTTTTGTAAATGCAGTTGTTGTTATTGCCCTGGCAGAATGCACCTTAGGCTTTGATTGTAAGGATATGCTTTTTGACGAATGAATTGTCTGCTAGCCATTTTGATCAGGTTACTTTAGACATAAGTTATCTAAGTTTTGTCTTGGAGAAGGATATAAACAACTGATCTGATTTTCCGAAACTCAGTATGATAAAAACAGAATCTAAGTTGCCTATGGACATCTAAGGTATGTAGAGTATATTCTCTTTTGATAGAATTTTTGGAAAGAAAATTGGCAAATCAATCTGTTGGTTCAAGTTACATTCCAAAGCTACTTTGGGAAGAAACAAAGGGTTTGTTCTCAGGGACACTTTGTTCTTGTGAAAAATAAGGAATGGAGGCTAGCAAGAAACTGCCTGTAATACTGACACATGTTTTGCAGATGTAATAGCAACCAAGGAAATCGTTTTCCACGATAGAAACTTCAGATCTACTGAAGCAGCTGTCTCAAAGGTTTTTGGGTTAGTAATTGAAGCAAAATTGTAATAATCTAAGGAGGGATCGGATCATTAGTCTCAATAAGACTGTTCCTCTTTGGAAGGTGTTGGCCACTTTAAAGGAAGCAATGGCTGTATTGTTGTACCCTATGTGAAAATTTGAAATGGCAGCTATTTGGACTTTAATTGCAGACTAACTACAGCCAGTCTTAAATAGCTCTGATAGAAACTCCAAAATCTCAGGTAAAGGGGCTGAAAAAAAGGCCAGTCTCTTTGAAGAGACCTGTACAGAAAACCTTTCCATTTACTTTTGTAAATTTTCTAGGTTGAGTCCCTTTGAGAAGAGATTAACTTTTCTAAATCTGCTTGGTTGAGTCCCTTTGAGAAAAAGAGATTATATGGATTAATGGGGCAGAAAGCCGGGCATCTCTGGCAATTGTTAAAATTATAGAAACCATGCGGTCAGTTTTATTTATTTATTATTTATTTATTTACATTTGTTGACCGGGAGAGTCCGACTGGACACATGTCCGTTTTCAGCGAAGACCCAGGGAGAAAAGCTCCACATTAAGTATTCTTTGCATTATACAGTTAAAAAACATAGCATTTAAATATAGACATTTGTCCAGCTAAGGACGCCATACAAGAATAAAACATAGATGTAAAACAGCTGTAGAACATAGTACAATTTTAAAATACGGTGACATATACTAAACATGGTTACAAATGCAGTTGAGATTCATCAGTGAACAATTGATACAATCTGTTTTTGAGGTACATAACAGCCATTAGCAGTTGTTGCTACAAGAAGTTAGTATTATGTGGTAGGTAGCTGGCAACATGAGTAGCCAAGCTTGCTAAGAGTAGGTTGTTGATAGGGGGCCGAGAGAGGTAGTGGGTGGGTGGAGTGGATGGTACTGGGGGGGGGGGGGATTGCAAGGGCATATCTGGCAAGTTTTTAAGTGTGATTTTAGTAAGGATTTGAAGTGGGTGCAAGAAGTTACAGAGGTAATTCAGGATGGGAGGGAGTTCCAGAGTTTGGCTATAGTGCAGGAGAATAATGCTTCTCCAGCAGAGTTAATGGCTCTTGTGACCTGTAGGAGGTTTTGTGGCTGGATCTTAGTAGTCTCGTGGTTATGTAGGGTTGGAGTAGATTCTGGAGGGATGGGACTTTTAGTGGTTGGTTTATTAGTTTGTGGGCGAGTGTGAGTTGGTACCATTGAAGGAGGTGGGGGAGCTCTAGCCAGCCCAGTTCTGCTAGTGAGAGACAGTGGTGAGTACGGTAGGAAGCCCCTGTGACGAATTTGGCAATTTTGTTGTAGCAGGTTTCGAGCTTATTTAGATCGCATTGTCTATGGTTAGTAAATATTGGAGAGGCATAGAGTAGGGTAGAGATAAGATGAGAATTTGCTACCGAAATTTTAGCTGCTTTGGTAAGTAGTTGCTGATTTCTATATAATGCTCCTAGTTTTACGTGCACTTTTTTAATGGTCATGGAAATGTGAATGTCTGTTTCTGCTCCTAGCAATTTGGTGTGTTCTGTAGGATGGATGGTGGTGTTGTCTTTTGCTGTGATGTTAAAGTAAGAGCTGTCTAGGGTAAGTTTGGTGGGTTGGAAGATTAGTAATTTTGTTTTGTTTGGGTTGAGTATTAGTTGGGCATCGGATAACCAAGTTTCAATAAAAGCAAATGCTTCCTGTGTGACTTTATGCAGTTCGGGTAGGGGGTGGGCTGTGCAGATGATGGTTGAGTCATCTGGTGCATATTGTATGAGTGTGCCATGTGTTGTGGCTGAGGCTAGGTTATTGGTGAAAATAGAGAAGTGTAGGGGTCCCAGGATGGACCTTTGGGGAACTCCTATGGAGACTGGTAGTTGGGGGGATAGGTTGTCCTGCCAAACAACTGCTTGTTGGCGATCAGATAGGTAACTCTGAAACCGGTTGATGACTGGTTGACAGAAGGATAGGTTATTGAGAAGAGAGATGAGTTGTTTGTGTGGGACCATGTCAAAAGCTTTAGAGAGGTCCAGGAAGGTAGCTGAGGAGAGATAACCTGCATTTTTATTTTGTAGGATAATGTTAGAGAAAGAGAGTAAGGCGGTGGTGGTGCTATGGTTAGGTCGGAAACCGTGTTGTGTGTTGGAGAGGAGGTTGCTAGCAAGGAGGTGATCTGACACTTGAGAATGAATGCAACTATCTAGTATTTTGGAGAGTGGCGAGAGAATAGCTATGGGGCAGTAACTGGTTAGATCTGTGGAGGGCCCTCCTTTGTGTAGGGGAATTACGTGTGTGAGACTTTCCATAGAGTTAACTAAAGACTGTATCCCCTATATACTCTAACTACCTCTGTAGGGTGGTGTGAGTCTTTGTTTGGTATAGCAGCAGCCCCCCCCCCCCTCAGTCATCATTCACAGGTTCCACTTCTAGCCTATCTCACATTTTTTTTTTTTATCCTGCTCCTGCTTGCCCAAATCTATCTCCTCTCCTCTCCTCCTCTCCTTCAGCCTCCTTCCTGAAATACCTCAGCTGTGGCATACATAGAATTCTGGGTGTGCTACCCCACCTCTTTACTTGCTGTCTAACTTATCCTCATCCTCCTCTCTCCTCTATCTTACTAGCTACTACTTCTTCCTTTCTTTCTTTCTCTTCGCTCTCCTAGCCCACCATTACTAGATTCCTTCCTCTAGTTAAACCCTGTGTCCTAATTCTGTGCCTTAGGGTCTAATATCTTTATCCACCTTTATCCACTTCCACATCTTACCCATCCTCCCCTCTCCCCTCTTCACCTCCCACTCCCACCTCTCACCTCTACCCTCTCCTCTCTTGCCTCTCTTCTTTTCTCACTTGTTGTCTTCTTTCCAGGACTCCTCTTCTTCAGCCCTTCATTCTTTCCTTTCTTCCCTCCGCCCCCCCTACCCTGCCCCTACCCTCCCACCCCCCCCCCCCCCCCTTATCCCCCTAAGCCCTTTCCACTCCTACAACTTCACTGCTTACAACTACACTCTCACCAATGCTTCCAACATTATACTCTGCCACCATTATTATCACATTACACACACACCCCACCACCACCCAATTTTCACCACACACCCAATTCTACACTAACACAACTTACTCCTATCACACTACAATCTGCTACCTACAGCATCGCCACTACACCTCCCCACTCTGCTACATCTCTCTACCTCACTCTTCTTCTCACTTTCTCTTACCCTCTTCCTACCTCAACTCTTTCTCTCTTCTATCAAACCACTTTCCTCTACCCAACCTTCACACTACCACTTACCACACTACAAATCTTACCCGTCTATTACTTTCCTACTTTCACATACTTCTCTTTACATCATTACATATCATTATTCTGCATACTTTAAATATTTTACAAAACTTCACTTATACATATTAATAATTCCACCTTCACAAAAACCACTTTATCCATTCTTACCTATAACTATACTTACCATACCTCTACACCCATACCTTCTACATACCTCTACCCCTGCATATTAGGTCTTAATAACACCAGCTACATATAAAAATACCATCTATAACAACCTCTAATTAACAGTACCTCTCCAACCCCCTATGCCTATTAATAAAACTCCTGCCCTCATAGCTAATCTTAATCCCCTTCTCTTAATGTCCTCACTATACACCTCTAGCTTAATATCTGAAACCAATTAATAATGAGTTAAAATGCCTATCCGAAACTTCATTAGAATAAGCATCACTGAACAAAACCATATTCCCTGGTTATGGGCTAAAAAGAGAAATCCAACTACTACTCAAAAAATTTACTTTCCTAAAGACTCACAAAACCATATAATAAAGCTTAAACTTCAAGACTGCCCTAATAGAAGCCAGAAATGTCAGCTGCCTATTAACCTATGCACAGACAACAAAATATCAATATTGCTAATAATGTCAAATATTCATACCTACCTTCCTATCCCAATAATAATACCTTATAAAATATCCTGATTGACCTATTAATCTGGTGACCCCAGGAAACTCTAATTTTATTAATAGTTCACACCTTGTACAGCACATTAAACTCTCTCAAATGATCTTTCCACCCAACTCCTCTACTATCCCCTTCTATCCAACTATATACCTCTACATACCAATCACAAACCTACCTCAGATCTAAATATCCTGAAAACCAACCTATTTTCCCAGATCTAAATACAACCTTACTCAACCAACTCTTTAAGATCCCTCAAAGTGACTACTCCCCTATTTAACCGCGGATTATCTATAACCAACCTTACTCATGAGCTTATTCAAATTCACGTTCGCTTAAACCAATTGAACCACAGCCATGAAATATCTCTATTAGATGTAAAGTCAAAGTCCACCATGAAACATTGTCCACTTCCACTGCTAACTATGCATCTTAATATTCCAGATTCACTTTGGTCCATACAAAACCATCTGAGTATATGTACCTATTTGACCATAGCTAAATATGCAACCGAAAAAAACTTAACTTACAGAAAACCCATCTGATACCTCAAAGCCTGGACAAAAATCCAAATGATACACAAACTCATACCTTTCAAACCCAATTCAGACAACTAAGAATATGATACAAAAGCCATATGCTACTTAAAAATGACTCCAATCTCTCCTTTAACAAACGTGAGGCATCAAACCCAGGCCATCCCCGAACCACAACCCATCCACTTTTCTTCTCCTTGACTCAATCTTCCTTACCAACTTCTGTTCCCATCTGCTTCCAACCACTGCTCTCCTGCTAGCAAACCCAACTCAGATAACCTTTAAATACCAATGCCATCCTATCTCTCTTCTCTAGCCAGCCAACCAGAGACACCGTATACAAGCCTTCTTCCACTTCCAATCCTCCTTCCCCAATCCCTCAAATCCAGTGTGAGAAACTGAATACATCTCTCTAATAACCATTATACTCTTCTCTTTCATCCTTGGCTCAAGTCCTTAAACCTCTTTTACCTTCCAAAAATTGAGCCTCTGTATTCTCTACCTATATCTGGCCTTATCAACAGATGGCTTTTCCCCTCCATCTCCCCTAATTCATCTGCTGCTATTCTTATACCCTTCCTCTACACAAAACTGGCAACTCAAAAAATTTCTCTAAAGCAGTGCCTTATATTCTTGCCAATAACTATGGCAAAATCCCCACACCTGTGCTATCATTTACAGACTGCTGCTCCCATGTAATATTAAGCAACTGGCTAACTGTCAACTTAACTATTAACTCTTACTAAAGTTTTCAACATGGTTTCTCATCCTACTTACCTCCTGTCACCACAATAATGTCCCTGTACCCTTTTAATCCTCTGCAGTATAATTAGAGATCAACAAGCCTTCAACAACATGTAATATCACTAGCCTTCTATTCTGCATATCATGCACTCTCTGTCCTTTGACCTATCAATTATGTTGACCCATCTATTTTCCATCTATATTAATGATCTTCACTCAGCTAAACCTCATATTCTTTCTAAAAACCCTTACTAACCCACTATTCCTCCTCTCCCCTAGGGCCAATCCTATGCTCCATCTGTCTCCACTTACATTTAACAGCTCAACCTCATGGTTTCTCTGCATTCTAACAATCTAGATGACTCCAAAAATTTCTGCTCTCTCCCCTCAAACTAAAATCCTCAAAACTATAACCCAGTTACATAGTAACATACTCTAAGAATGGCAATCAAACCCCCACTTACTCCAAACCCAAAGAAAAAAACACCCGAATACTCTTTTCTTCCCACATACTAATTGACAAGTACCATCTATTTTCTATACAACATAACTACACAACCTCTATATGACAATATCCCTCTAGACCCAACTACCCCACCTCCTGACTAGCCAGAACAAATCCACTTTCTAAGCTGACACCTCATCTCATAGTACAATACAAATGCCAATCAAAACACTTTTCAACCTTCTAACTGTTCATACCTTTCATATTAACCCTATAATATGCTTTAGCTCCAACTCATCTCTCTTCCTACTCCACTCTCTAAATCTAACGACATCTCTACAAACCTATACAAAACTTCATATTTCAAAGCTGACTGTGCCTATAAAAATATAAAGCAGATTTTGTTACCTACTCTCCTTCCTACCTCACTCACCTTCAAATCTCATCTTCTATCAACTATTCGATAACTGCTAAAGCACTTTCAATTTTTTTCAGCTATGCTCAACATATAAAAGAAATTCTGTAACAGTCTAAATACCTACATACCTCTACATTACTCACTTCTCCCACAATGCTCTGCTTATCTTTTCTTATTCACTTTTCTCTCTTCTCTTACCACCTGCATATGCTGGTGTATTTACCTGACTACTATTCTTCTATGACTATTGTTACCTGGATCTTCTACCCCCACTTCTATTAAAACCTTTCTAAACATAAACTTTTCAAAAAGAGATATTTCTTTCTCTATTGTCACTTTTTTTTAATTATAATCATTTTATTATACTTTGTTTATATTCTCTTGTTTTTATTTTCCTGACACTATTTTGTTTTTCCCCTATAATATGTGTTATTTTTTTTTTATTGACTGAGACAAATGTATTTATACTTATTAATATTTTTTATTAACTACTGTGGGAACATAACTTTCTGACAGAGATCTGTTAATCAAGAGTAATACGGGGTAGGCTAGAATGTCAGCTGCAAGTTGATTGTATTCACTTGGGAGGTTGTCTGCTGCTAATCTGGTGGTTTTAAGTTTAGTTAGTAGTTGTTTTATTTTGGAGGTAGGAACAGGAGAGAAAGAGAAGCTAGTGGGGAGATTGTTAGTTGTAGTTGATGGTGTGGGTTTATGGGGGGGGTTGTGTTGTCTAGCTAGTGAGGACCTTGAGATCCAGCACAGGTAGCCCAGACAGGTGACTGAGGACATTAGGAATGGGATCCAGAACCCACAGTGTGTAAAGATGATGAGGCCTAAGAACGGAGAATCATACCTGTTGAGGCCAGGAAGCGGTAATGAGGATTACCCTGGTCTTGCACTCCATAGCTTTCTAAATGAACTTGGTGATGAGGGGTATTGGTAGAAAGGCATAAAGCAGAACTGGGGACCAAATATGGACTACAGCATCTCTTGGTGACTGTCCCTGTGGAGGAATGAGGGAAAAGTAACTGCTGCATTTGTTGTTGAGGTATGATGCAAAGAGGTTGCAGCAAGGTTGGCCCCAATGGCTGAAAATTTCTGTTGCCACTGCTTTGATAAAAGATCACTCATGAGGCAACAGACCGTTCTACAAAACTAGTCTTCTAGATTATTGGACGTCCCAGGAATGTGCGTTGCTACTGGAAAGACATTCAAAGACATCATCCATTGCCAAACTCTCACTGTCAGTAAGGAGGGTACGAGCACGTTCCACCTTGTTTGTTGATATACCAAACCATAACATGTTGTCCGAGTGGATGGCTATCACAACCTTGGGTATCATGTCCTGAAATGCCTGCAACATTAGGAGGACCACCTCAACTCCAAGACACTGATGTGAAATTTGGTCTCTATTGACGACCACGTTACTTGAACTGTCTTCCCATTGAAATGCATCCCCTCCAACCCAAGGTACACCATCCGTGGTGACTATGGCCTTGACAGTAAGGGGACAGAAGAGTCTGCTCTGAAAACTGTCTCCGATGAAATCCACTGAATATAATCTCTTTGTCAGGAGAATCCTGTTGCGAAGAAGCTGAAGCTTTGTGATCAAACTGTAGCACTCTCATGTGATATTTGGCCAAAGGAATCAGAGTTATAGAAAAGGTAATTCATCCTAAGAGTCACAGGATGAGTCAAGCTTGAGGTCAATTACTTACAGAGCTACAAAACCTTATGGATTTGACTCATGCCTGGGGATGTTTTCCTATGTGATGCACAGTATCTGTGTGGCAACCTATAAATTATATCCTCTGAGCAGGTGATAGCTTGCTTATTGAAGTTTACTGAAATACCAAAACAAGGTGTCAGGAATAGAAGGAATGACTGGTGTAGCAACAGTAGATCCTTGGAGGTAGCAGTTAGAAACCAATTATCTAAGTACAGGAAGACTTGGAAGCCTTGTAGCAGTAGATAAGCTATAATGGCTGTCATTATCTTGGTCAACACCCAGGAAGATGTGGTGAGACCAAATGAAAAGGCTCTGAACTGATATTTACTGGCTTCCAGCTGGAAACAGAGGAATTTCCTGGACTACTACCGGATCTTGATATGATAGTAGGCATGCTGAAGATTGATATAGATCATCCAATCAGTCTTTTTCACCAAAGTTAGAATGGAACTGTGCCATGACCATCAGGAATTTTGTCTGTTTTACATATTTTCAGATTGCTGAGATCCAATATTGCTTTTAGGTACCCCATCTTTTTTGGAACTGAAAAGAACTTGAACAGACTCCAGTTCCCAGTTGGTTTTGGGGGACTTGTTGGATATCTTTTGCCAGCAACTTTGAAACTTCTGTTGTTCAAGATTCCAAATGATTGGGTGGAGTATCAGGAATCTTTTGTTTTGTCTCTGGGGATTCTAAAAAGGATATTGTATAACCTCTGGTGATGACCCTTAGCACCCAAGAATCAGAAACTATTCTTTGCTAGGCTAGAGGGTGTAAGTAGAAGCATCCCCCGACTGCCTCCAGAATGCAGCAGTTGTGCAAATGTTCAGAGAAGCTGTTGAGGTTTGTCTAGGAAAGGTCCAGGAAACCTTGCTTTTGCAGATTGCCTCTGCCCTGTGAGTGATGCCCCATGGAGTTGCCTCGTCCTCTGCCTTGGGGAGGTCTGTCCCCAGAAATGACCTAGTGAAAACCTTGTGATTTCTTGAACCACATTTTCCTCCCTCCTCTTTGATTCCTGGAAAAGGATCTTTGAGGAGTAGCAACTGGATCCCTATGACAGGCAAGGTCTTACTGTCCTGTGCCTTCCTGGCAAGCATTTCCTTTAATTTTGGTCCAAATAAGGTGGAACCATCATAAGGGGCATTTATGAAGGATGTCTTAAAGCTTTCTGCGAAATCACAGAGCCGCATCCAGGCATGACTTTGCATGGTAATACCTATGCTGGCTGCCCATTCTGTGTCATCTGCTGCATTAGATAGTAGTCTCATGGCCACAATGAAAGATGACTGTATGGTAGGCAGTTAGGTATACACTGTTTTCTAGATATCCAAAGGTAAGTTACCTGCCAGGGAATTTGAAAGCTCCTTAATCAAATACTGCTGGAATCATATCAGGTGTGCTATATAGTTCAGCACCTGCACAGCAAATGTCGCTGAAGCATATGTGCATTTCCTCAGTCTGTCCAATGCCAGTGATCCACCGTTAGAGAGACGGACTGAGCAACATTCTACAGTCATTTCCTTTTTTGTGGCTGCTGCTACCACCATGAAAACTAGAACGTTTAGTCCAATTTTTTCTGCCTTGGGGGCAACTAGAATTTTATCTGGCTTTTTTAGGATATACTGTGCTACATCATGTTCCTTCCAAGCCTTCTGGATGATGAAGTCAATTAAGGCATCAGGAGGTGGGACCTCCCAGGACATTAAAGGGCCAAACAAGCTTCGAGAAACACCGACTCATTATTATAAGGAGTGTCAGTGGACAACCCCCCCCCCCCCGCTTTACTAATTCTAGGAAGTCTCCAAAGGAGACTTCTTCTAGAGAGTGGGGATCTTGGGGAGCTGCCTTCTTCCTCATCTAAGTCTGTGTCTTCAGTGACTGAATCTGCAGAGGAGTCAGTATGCTTCCGCTTGCAAGTCCTCTTCCAGAAAATGTGCCCTGGGACCTCTGAAGGAGACCCCTCAGAATCAGACGTGGAGCTCATAAGGCAAATGGTCTCAAAGCTAATTGGATCCATCTGTCCCTGTCGACAAGAATAAGAGGAAGAAGGGATAGGGTCCAACAGGAGTCGGGACAGATCTAAACTCTGTGCATGCACCAGTTGTCTTGGTCCAGCCAAGGCCCTCTCCACAGCCTTGCAAACCAAATCAACCAATGGAGCTGAGGGAAAACAACCCATAACAGCTGAACTGGTAGTCTTCTTGAGTCCAAAGGTGGATGGCTCCGAGGAGGACCTTGGAACTGAGCCATCCAGGGCTGAAGCCACATGTGGTAAAGACTGCTCTGAAAACCTCAGAGCAGACTCCACTGTCGGTGCCTCAACTCTGATGCTCTGGCTCTTGGACTCTACTCAACTCAAGTACACTGGCAAAGAGAAAGTGAAGGAGAAGTTGAAGTCACCAGGGCTATTGGGTCTAAAGTTGGTACCACAAGGGGGTTGGATCCCACATTCATTGACTCCAAAAGTAGAGATGGCATCAGAAGTAGTATGGCCAGAGTTGAAGGGACTGATCTCAGTCCTTTCCTGGAGGATGGATCTGGGAGGACTCCCCACTGAATCTTAGTTCTCAGAAATGTCTTTATCATACTGTTAACATGTAGCTCTACAAGGTTTCTAGTAGACCAAATAGATTTCAAAAATGAAGCTATCAAAGTAGAACTTGATGGGATTTTTTGAAGACTCGGGGAGTGAAGACAGGCTAATTGGCCTTAGAGAAAAATAAGTTTTCAGAGAGGAAGTTCAGATCCTAGAAGCAGTAGGATCTTACTTGCTTAGATGTCTTAGGTACCAGACCCACAACAGCACAGGGGTCCAGAGACATTTTTTTTTGGTTTGTGAAGTCATCGTTCTTGTATCTTTTCTAGCTGATTATCCTTTGGCCTGTCTCTCTATTTTTGGACCCTGACTGAGGGTGATGGAGCCCTTTCAAAATTATTTTCTCTTTCCTTCCTTGGTGAGCCCTTCTGCTGAAAGCAGCACAAATACTGCAGGTGTCCTAACAAAAAGCACACTACGTCTATGAACTATGTTAAATATATGACAGTAATCCTAACACCATCAGTTCTCAGCAAGAATCCTAATATCTAAAGGAAGGTACAAAATTTTAACTTATCATGAAATCAGGATAGAGCTCTCTGCCAACATGTCTGGTTAAGCAGGAGAGGGAAACTGTGGGTATGGGAGAAATCAGAACTCTCGGAGCCAATACTATGTCATAAGGTGCCGAGGTCAGATCTGACTAGATCTGACAACCCACAAATTGAATCAGATGAAAATAGACAACACTGAATCTGTCTGGCCATTAGTCCTGGTGTTCCTGGCTTGGACTTGAAGACATCATCAAAGATGCAAACCGTGTCCCATGATAGACTGACCCTGTTGATGTTTGCATTCAGTAATGTCCCCAGGAAGACCATCTTATGGCTGGGGCTCAGGCTGGATTTCTGTTTGTTAAGAGTGAACTCCAGCATGGCTAGACAGTGTAGTCCATCATCCTCTTCATTTTCTCCTGGAACTGGGTCTGAATCAGGCAGTTGTTCAAGAATGGGTTAATGTGGATGCCCTTGGTCCTGCAGCGAGTTATCATTGGGGACAGGCATTTTATGAAAACTCTGGGTGTAGTAGTTAAAGCAAAGGGAAAGGATATAAACTGATAATGATGACCACCTGCCAGAAACCTCAGATACTGACAGTAATGTGGAGGTATGAGTCCAGTCCTTGTGATACAGAATAACAAGGAATGGGAATTTGGCCCCAGGGAGGCATCATCAAAGACATCAAAGGAGGGCTTCTTGTACTCTACGGAAGCCATCATGGATGTCTTTGAGGCTATCTCAAAGACATCCAAGAGGGCTTTCAGTACTAGAGGGAAAGATGCTAGTTTAGGGGCCCAGTTCCAGAACATCCATAGCCATTTTCTGGGAGGATAAGGCCTCTAAGTTTGCCTCTGGAAATATTCCTCATCAAGTAAAGGGTATCTGCAAATGACAAATCCTCTGGGGCTGAGTTTGAGATTAGAATGTCTTCACTGTACATGCAATATGACAAGGGGAAAGACATTGTGGATTTATACCCCAGATCCTTCACCTTTGCATTCAAAAAGGAAGAGAAGGAGTCATATTTTCTCATAATAGAGGTTTCTGTTTTTCCTTCATTTGGACACCTGGCACAGGCAGTTGGCTGGATCCAGGCTGAAGGCTTTGTAAGAACTGAAAGAAGCTCTGAGTTAGCATAGTTCAATCATAGGAGGGCTACAGGACTAGACATGGGCTGGTTCCCCACAATAAAGAAGAAACTTAGTTTTGGTAGAGGCCTGTACCTCAGAAGTTTGGGGCATGGAATGGTGGGTGGCCACTGGGTATCTTTAGGGCATGAAATGGTGGGTGGCCACAGGGTATCTTATCTCTGAACATTATGGTGATACCAAATGGTTCTAGCATTCTCAGACATACTCCTCAACAATAACCAAGTGGATACTGCCCTCTAATTGCACAATAGTAAAGTGCTGCTCAGTGACCAAATTCTGACAGGGGTCAGCTGCCTAGCTGAGTTTTCAGTGCAGTGAGATGTAGTGAAGGCCAACAGCATGGTGGCTTCTGAAGCAGAATCACCACAAGAATCAGCTGCTGTGGGCATTAGGACCATAGGCTAATCAACTACCTCCATACAGCCGACATCTTTGAATTTACAGCCCCCTGACAAATGATATTCCAGGATCTCCATGGACTACTTTGGACCTGAAATCTCTGTCTTCTTCCTTTTTAGAGAGACATCTGAGTCACCAGTTTGCTGCAACTCCAAACACATCAAGTTTGTCGTGTGAACTTCTCCTTGGTCAGATAAGCCTGAAAGGCCTTTTGCCTCAGCGTAAGAGTATTAGACCTACATTTCCAGTTCACATTCACTAACAATGCCAACATTCAACATGATTAGAAAAGATCCCCTATTGGGGGCACTTTATGTCCTGCTCTTTAATCATGAGCTAGAACTGATGAACATATGAATATAATTTCTGTTAGCATTCAAGAATGTGGCAAGAAAGAACTGAAGATGGCCTGGGTGGACACCACTTTAATACCAGGTAGTTGAATACATCAGAGATATGGAGATGTCAAGTCTGGCACTGGGAAAAGGGTTTGCTCAGTTCTGAAGGTCTGGGGGGATTACTGGACCTTAACCATGGATTTTCTCTAGGGGTGACTGCAACAGTGATCCAGAGGAAGATCTTCAAAATATCACACTGTGCAGTTTTATGACAGAAAAAAATAGCTGGACATTGAGTGACAGTCAAAGAACATACTGATGACATTAAATACACAATGTAATATAGCTCAGTGTTTAAAACTTTCAGTGAGTGTACAACAGGTTAAAAGTTCTTGTTTTGCATACTGAACATGGTACATATTAATGTAAGGGATAAGACTGAGATAATGAATTACTTATGTTGAAATCTAAATGGTTAGTCTTACTGCATACTTATACACTGGTTGAATGACTGGTTCTTAGTGACTGGTTCTTAGTGAAACTATCAATAAAGGTTAAGAAGCTTGATAAGTAGTGCTTTGTTTTTTTCAATTATGCAGAGTTTATGGTTATCATCTAAATGGCAATTGGTTATTTAACTGTTTTTAAAGGGTATTGGTTTTAACAGTTTGATTAACTTATGCATGATGAAAAGCTTCATTATAATAAGTTCTGTTGTTAAACCTAAACCATGAGACACACACATAAACATATACACTGCTGTCTGTGTGAATGAAGTACATATGTGCATATTTTGTGTGTGTGTTTGTATATATATATATATATATATATATATATATATATGTATGTATGCAGAATTCACAACAGTTGGTCAAATCATTGTTTCATTAAAAACAGGAATCAACTGTAATATTTCACTGATTCACTGCTTTGTCAAAACCCGTAAGTGTAAATGAACAGGAGTGCAAAACAGTGGGAGTGAGAAATTTTCTCCTTACCTCCACTGTTGTGCTGTCTCCGACCTGGCACATTTAGAGATGACGGGGTACGGAGAGTCAGAGGTGTGTATGTTTTGTTTTTTTTTTGACAGCTTGGCCATACAGTGCTATACTTTTACTGGAATAGGTTCTGAAAAATATTTTCAATGAAATGCCATAAAATCACACACATGCACATAAAAGCAGACAAAAATAAATGCTCCATTCATATTGTAGCAGATACTTAAATGTTCTAACAAAATTACAAATGTTGTTAAATTCATATTGTGTCAAAGTCCTAAAACAGTGGAAAGCATTCCTGTTACTTTTATATATTTTGTCAACTTTGTGGAGAGAGACAGAGCACTAGAGTATTAACATTTGTGGACACATGACTGATAGATATAACATTCTTACTTCAAATGCCCACTCTTCTTCATGTTCTCCATCCAGAAACATAGCTGTCTCTTTACAGACCTGTTCAGTGTTTATGCGTAACGGTGACACATGAAATTCAATTCTTTGCAAATTAAATCCAACACCAACTCCAACAGCTTTTATAAAGCTTTCCTTTAGTGCCTAAACATAAGATTAAAAAGAAAGACACAGTGCTTTACACTATAACAAAAATATTAATGTATGAAATATGTTATTTAATTACTGCAACTTGTGTGCGTTCACATGTCAAAAGCCCTTTTTAGTACAAAACCAAGAAGAAAAGCTCTACAAGTTAGCCTACTACATGGAGTTACTCTTCAAATACATCATCAGCCTACAGATACAATTTTCAAATGCCAGGTTACAGTGGATCACTTTATGACTGGAGGAAAAAAGATGCTATCTAAAGAGTTATACCACACTGTGTCCTGACGGTATGCTTCAAAACAGTAACTCCCATATCTTGTGTTACTTTTTGAATTGGTTACTTTTTGAATTAACACAGTCCCCCACCTACAAAATCCCCTAACAAGATTTTGTGTGGTTCTAGTTTGGATTTAGGTAACATATTTTTCTGATTCCACTGTAAAATGTTCAAGGGAAGGTATAAGATTTAGCAAGGAGAGTGTTTTTTTATTTACTTGCAAGTTCAAATAAGGAAATTCTCATGCGACTCTGCCAAAATGTTAATGCAGCATTAGCCTTTACAGCAATACACACATTTCCACTGTCAAGAAATAAAGGTTTAATACAACTGTAACACATTTCCACAGCAGCAAATGTAGTTACATATTATTTGGGGCATTTTGTTTTTACATATTACACCTCAATGAAAAGGGCAAGTACACGTCAACTTTTTTCACCTTTATCTTTCAAATAACTACCTACACATACTTGTTGATCTCATATAGCTCCAGTATAGCTAGCTTACTTTTTATGCAACTTCTTTCAGCCTTCTCCACACTACTACATGAGTGAATTCCAAACCAAGGGCAATGGGGAAGTTTATAACAGATTTCAAAGCCTTCTTGAACATTCTAAAGGATGTACAAATCCTTAAATTGGATGATAAACAGTTCAGAGTTTAGTGGTAGATACACTGTAACCATATCCAAATTATGTTGGGTAGAGGGAACAAAAAGTAGATTACACAGGATTAGACAGCTCTGTAAATTTATGGAGTCAAGAAGGATTAGCAAATTGCTGGATTCACATACTTGGGCACAGACTATAGGAAATTCAGTGGCTTTGAGTGTGAATCCCAGATTTTAACCCATCAGCACAGTTTCTTGTTAAGGTAAATATAATTTTTGCTGTTACTACTCATACACTCCTTTAGTACGTACATCAGTTTTAACAATGTTTTTTTTATTCTGTTATAACAATGTTATTTATTGGCTGCAATACTGATTTGTTTAGTTTAATCTGCATAGCAAGATTTATTCCTTGCAAATCAGTTCATCTGCTTGTAGTTAATTTTTATTAATGAAATCAAAAAAATAAATTACTGCTCAAGACCAAAACCAAGCAGACGACATGCAATGAGTCTCTTCAGACCAAAATCATGTAAAAGGTGGCAAACAGCAAACAACAAGTCTCTTCAGACCAAGGATATATGAATAGTCACCAAAATCATATAAACGGTGACAAACAGCATACATCAAGTTTCTTCAGACCAAGGATATACGAGTATTCCAAATCAAAAACGTAGAAAACTCTTGAATTCTTTTAAAAAACATGTCTTTTATTAACAGATATCTGGTGAGCTCTTTCACCAAAGTGGCTTTTTCAAACCATAAAAGTGTAGAGCAGTTTAAGACACACCTTATATATCCTTGTTTCCCGCCTTTCCCTAATCTAGAGAGTCCAAAAAATACAGGCCTTTGCTCTATTCTGACTTCCTGAAAGTTCCTGTGTTGCTCTTTCTGGGAGGGAGATTGCTCTGTTTCACCAGTGCAGTGGGGGAGCTTGCAGCAGCCTATCTATCCCTGGAGGAGTGTTCCCAGCATCTGGTAGTGGTCTGGTACTGGCTGGGCCATACCTCTTTCTAGCTCCAAAAACTTCCTGTAAACCTGTTTTTTTTATTTTTTTATGCGCTTGTTTTGGCAAGCTTACTTCCTGTGGTCCTGCAGAGTGGTGCTAGCAGAGAGGAGCCATTAGAGTGCAACTCCAAGTGTTTTTTTGGCTTACTACCTGCTAACCCTGTCCTATCTTAGCTTGCTAATAAAATATTTCTTGTTCTTGCTGTTTTAAAACCTTAAATTGCTTTGCACCTGCACTTTGAAGTTTGTCCTTGTAAGTTGTTTTGTTTTGTGCACTTTTTAAGTTTGTGCTAGCCTGTGTGTTATATTTTACTACATTTCCTGCTATTTGTTGAAAAAATTATCCTTGTTTCATCTTTTCTGACCTAGAGTAGTCCAAATACAGGCTTTGCTTTATTCTGACTTTTGAAAAGTTCCTGTGTTTGTCATTCTTTCTTTTGGGAGGGAGCTTTTCTTTTTCTTTTGGCAGTGGGAGGCAGTGGGGAGCTTAGAAGCCCCTATTATCCCCTTCCAGGAATCTGGTAGTCTGCGAGAATTTGGCCAATTTAAAAAGTTATCCTTGTTTCCCATCTTTCCTGACCTAGAATAGTCCAAATACAGGCTTTGCTGTATTCTGGACTTTGAAAAGTCTCCTGTGCCATTTTTTTCTTTTGGATAGAGGAGTTCACTTTGTTCACCAGGGGCAGTGGGGGAGCTGGGAGCAGGCTATCTGGAGTGGAGGAGTGTTCCCAGCACAGGAATCTGGTAGGTTTTGGGCCAATTTACCAGCTTTCTTTCTCTTTCTCAAGTCCCCGCCTGTATAAAAGCCCGCTTTGGCTGCTTTTATGCATGTGCATAGTGCTTCCAAATCGCAGCCCAGCCGCTTATTGGGTTTGAGCTGAACTGATGATCTTCTCATAATAATAAACACCCTATTCCTATGCTAAAGCCTAGCACTTGCTCACTAAAGCAATTATATAAGTCTAAAAAAAAAAATACCTAAAAACTCCCCTCACAAACTTAAACTGGTTGTTTGTTTCCCATTTTTTCTTTTTTTTCAATTATAAAAATACTTCCAAAGCATCATCAGTCCTCATCTATCTCCCAATCCATCTAGAACTCTTGGGTGAACTTGGAGTGCAATGTTACAAATGGCCTTAATGTACAATGTTCCAACTCCTCTCCTAAACACAACAACACCCATGTGAGAGATGCAACCATATAGCCAACCAAAGGTGGCTCTCTTAACTCAGTACTCGGCAACCAGTCAGGACCAGAAGGAAACCACACCAGTCTCACTTCACTACCTATAGACATACCACGACCACAAAACCAGCAAAACATACGAAAAAAAACATACTTGACATTAAATAAAACAAAGAAAAAATAACCCAAACCTCCAACAGAGACCTCAACCGCTACACCCAAAACAACAAAGACAAAACAACAACAACACAGCACACAAGCCGGAACAGTCACAAAAGCAGCCCTTAAGGCTAAACAACACACCTGAAACAACACACCACCTCCACTCATTTGCGACTCTACACTGCCCCGCTGGCACCTGAAGTTGAACAAGGAGTAGGGACGTGAGCTGCCTATCGTTAGGAGCATGCTTATGGATCACTGCACATATACCAAGCACTCAGGTCACTCCACAGGCACTCAGGTCCCCTGCTGTGTGTGATGACCTGGAGACTGGGGAGTATCAATATTTGTCAAAGATACCCACACTCCAGGTTGGTGCACAGCACGAAGCATCAGAGACTATCCATGTGCAACTAACAGTGGGTAACTAGTTTCCAGTTTATAGCTACAGACCACACCTCCCCAAACCAAGGAACCCAGACCTCACCACTGAGCCTTCTGAAAAACACTCCCAAAATCCAAACACCATCGTATACACGGTGACTTCGTGAACTACCCAAGACTAGGGAGCATTACCCTAGCTCAAAGGTAACACCTTCTACTTATAAAATTTATAAACTAAATTAATTCATGCAAACCTGTTACCACCCAACCACAGGGAAACTACAAGATGACCATCACCACCATCAACATGGGGACTCTATGCTCCAGACCAGAAGTGATCCCCCAGACCCCACTGGTCAAACATCCTCACTGGTATATTCACATCCCACAATCCACCCCATGCCCAGAAACAGTGAAAACAACACAGCATCAATGGGACCAGACGGAAGTCCCGCCAAGGCCTACATGAACCCAAGAGAGAGCAAAACCAAAACCTAACTAACTACTCATCAATCTCAGCCTTACCACAGGATACCCAATACAGCAGTAGAAGCAAACAGTGGTCTCTCCACAAAGGTGGTGCTCTCAACGATCTCTGGAAACTATCGCCCATAAGTCTTCACTAGCTTGGTCTGCAAGCTATGGAAAGGATCATCATGGACCTTTATAAATAAAGATATTGGGACCTACAGACACTGGATCCTACTAGAGTCGGCTTGTCATATCCTTCCTTTAACTCTTTGAATTTTTTTTTAAACAAACCTCTTTTTCCTTTTCACAAGGGAAGGTGGTCCACACAGCCTACTCACAAGCACTAGTAAAGCCTTCAGCAATACCCCCCCCACTGGCATATAAGCTAGCCCACCAGCTTAAATATAAACCTCATGGTCACAAACATGGCAAACTAACTGGCTCAGAAACAGAACTGGCATGGTTACTGGCAGGGGGAAGGAACTCAACTCCAATGGAGTTAAGCAACTCAGTTCAACAGTGCTCAGTCTTGGGACTCGGTATCGGTCGGATATTCTCCTCGAGGCAGGCCGGAAGAACATAATATAGGCTAGCTCAGATGACTGCTGGCACCCCAAGATAGAACTCCATCCGACACAGGCATCCTCCAAAAAGGCCTCATAGAAACAGACAACTGGGCTGGTGCCAGAGCCATGGCTCCAAGCTAACTGCAAAAGTGTATACCCAAGTTGATAGCAATCTCTCATTTGACAACCACATTTTATAGCCCACATCCCTCATCAGGCCCATAATTGAGACATGCCCTTTTTTTGGGATGTACCCTACCAGACACCTGCAACTGGAAAGACCTTCACTCTGGAATAAAATCCCAGTCAGGGTTAGCAGAGTCCTCATTTGACTCTCTCTCAAGAGAATCTTGATGAGTGGATACCTTCTATATGTATATATATATATATATATATATATATATATATATATATATATATATATATATATATACAAGAACATCTTCAATTACTTTTTAAAATAAAAGAATGACATCATAATTGAGTAATATGCATGTTGGATAGGCAATGAATAAATAAAGGTGTATACTTATACAAAAGGTTATAAATGACTAACATATTTAAATAAAAACCAAAAGTAGCTCAAACACCTATACTATATAAAAAAGACATCACTAAAACATAAAAGATATGCATATGTATATCAGACAGAGTTGAACCACAATTATAACAATTTATTATAAAATAAAAATATATATAAATAATAAGAATGTGGAAAAAATATATTTAAAAAATTATTTAAAACGGAACCTCCTACTTAGTCTTAAAGGGACCTTATCATTAAGACCAGGAAAAACATGTGCTTGCAGTCTGATAATCCAACTGGTTTCATTTCTTTCAGTATGATTCCTAAGGTCCCCACCCCTCAAACTAGGTGTATTAATGTATATAACTAGAAATTTAAAAGTATGTGAATCATTAGTTTCTAATACATGTTTAGACAACGCATTGGTGGTCGACTGGACACGGATCTGATATAAGTGCTCCCTCACTCTGTCCTTAAGCCTTCTATCGGTTTTACCAACATAGAAGGCAGGACAAGAGGAACAAGAAGCAAGGTAGACTACATGTTCCATGTCACAACTAGCACTGACATCAAAACTTAAAAATTGAGATGTATTGGGATGTATGAACATGTTCGAAGTACATATAAATGAACAAAAATTGCATTTATTGCAAGGTTTAGTACCCAAGTGATTTTTACTTTCATGAAAAGAATTAACATATGTATAACATAAAAGTCTATGTAAATTATTTTTATTTTTAAATAAAAACTGTGGGTATTCACCAACAATTTCTTTGATATTTGGGTCAACTTTTAAAACATTCCAGTGTTTACACAAAATATCTCTGGTCTGATAGAAGTCATGTGTGTAAAATAATGAAATTTTTTGTGTCAAAGCATTAACATTGGTAGTATTCCTTTCTATAGTGTGATATTCATTGCCTTGTTCTGAAAACTATGGGTATGCCCTGTTTAGTCTAAGGTTCTCAATATACTGAAAGCCTACATTAATTTCGTCTGCTCTATATTTCCTTATTAACAATCTATCACGAAGGCTTGCCAATTCTGTCTCAAAATTACTTTGCATAGGATTTAACCTGGATGCCCGAATTGCCTAACCTTTAATAATATTAGTGAATACATATTTAGGATGCATACTTTCTCTATGTAGTAGTGTATTTTTATAGCAAGATTTTCTATATACACCTGTATTAAGTTTGCCATTACTTAAACGTTGAATAAAGACATCCAGAAAAGGGGATACTACTGGTTGGAACTGTCAGAGTGAATTTCAAGAAACTAGTGAATGAATTCATTTGTTCAAAGAAACTGCTAAATTCATCCTTACTTCCAGTCCAGAGAAAAAACAAATCATCCACAAAGCGTCTATAAAATATGACATATTTCTTGTAATGGGGCGAAGAGAAAAGCTTTTGTTTTTCCCACAAGGCCATAACAAGGTTGGCGTAACTACTGGCACAAGATGTGCCCATGGCCACGCCATCCCTTTGTAGGAACAATTCATCATTAAAGAAAAAGATATTATTCTCTAACACTGTCTCTAGCAACAGGCATATAAAATCTGTCTTGGTGGGTTTCATATCTGTGTAGTGTGCTAAATACTGCTGGACACTAACTATACCTAGTTGGTTAGGAATATTCGTGAAAAAGGACTTAACATCCATTGTCACTAACAGATAAGGAGAATTATCTGGGATATTTACAATTTCCTTATATAGATCCAACAAAAATTTTATGGAATCCCTGAAGATGAATGGATTCAAATCTACTACTGGTCTTAACATTTTCTCTACATACACTGATAAGGGTTCAGTAACCCAACCTCTACCTGCTACGATGGGTCTCATTGGTGGATGTAGGGGATCTTTATGAACTTTGGGTAAACCTTGCATAGTTGGAATTAGTGGATTTTCAACCCATAAAAAGTCATACATTTCAGTTGTAATTGTCCCACTTCTAATCAAATCATCCAATGTATTATATACCCTTAAAACATGTTCTTGGACAATTTGCATGTTTATGGGTGTATAGAATACAGTGTCACTCAGCAATTCTTTCATATAACAATTATAAGCATCTCTATCTAACACTACAACTGGGCCACCTTTATCAACTTGTGTGATTGAAATATTCCTATCGTTCTTAAGATTGTTTAAGGCCTTTTTCTGTCTAAGGGTTAAATTGCCTTTTTTAAAATGAGCAGAGGGTTTTTTTTACTGTAGAATAGATATCCACTTCAACCATTTTACAAAACGCACCCACTAGTGGATGCAAATTAGGAACAAATACACTAGGTTTACGAAATTGTACTGGTTGTGTGTTCCTAGCATCATTATTAAACAGTAACTTTAATTGTAAGTTGCTATCAAACAACTTAATATCTAAAATAGTATCTATCATATTACTCTTAGTAGTAGGTATGAAATAAAGTCCTTTATTTAGGACTTCTAACTCATACTTATCTAAAGGTCTATGTGAAAGATTCCACACTAAGTTATTGTCATTTTCTCCCACATTTTCTTCAAAGTGGGTTCCTTTAACTCCCCTCCTGGGGCTTTCCTTTTTTGCCTTCCCCTGCTCATGGAGCGGCTTCTTCCTCTGTTGTGTGTATTGGAAATTGGGAAAGGAGTAGGATGTTGGACTGAACTAGAGGTATCAGGGTGTATAAGCATTTTTCTACGAACTACTGGTTCGCTATCTGATAGTGTATTGGTAGCAGGCAATTCAGAATTATGTCTGCTTTCTAGGGCAGATTCAACACGGTTAGCTTTTATATACAAAAAAGTGTTACAACTGATCGAAAACACAAATGACTGCACATTTGATAGAAACATGTGTAAGGTAGAAAATGACTGCTGGTTTGTTTTTTGATCATAGAAATTACAATTAGAAATGCAAATTAGTGTTTATAAGTATGTGTGCATTGCTAATGTCCACCATTATGTTATATCTCTATCTCTAAAAGTTTGCATTTGTGCATCTGCAGTGATTTACTGTGTCAGGAGTTTTTTCTCTGCAGGTGTGTGTGGAGTTAGAATATTTAATTAAGGGGGTGTGGGGGATGCAGGATGGCTTGCCCTGTGCAAAAAAAGTAGTTTTGGAAAAGTATTGCTGTATATGAAGGTTTGGATGAAATGTGATTCAGCTGTGTTTTAGATTAAATTTGTATTAGAGTAATTTTTAGATGATTTTGTGATTAGATACAAAGTGCTTTAGATACATCATTACAAATTCATAGCTCTCTCTGAAGGTGTACAGAACAAAAGGTAATAGCATGAGACAACCACTTGGAAACTGTCTATTTTGACATTGGTTGTCCCTTTTACCTACCCTTGTAGTTAATGAATAGTTGATCAAAATGCCTGGAGGTTTTACTTCTATCAATACACTATCTGAGCTGTCTGTAGGTACCAGAAAATGCAATATTCTTTCTCCTTCATTTTTATGCTCTGGAAGGAAGATGGGGAGATGAAACATTTGCATTATTTAAACTCTGAAACCAGTTTAGCCATAAATGAAGCATATGATCTCAAAGATATTCTATTTTTATAAAAAATAAGAAAAAGGTTGATCCGCTTGTATCTCAGATTCTCTTCTCGCAGAGGTCAGAGCAGTAAGTAACACTGCTTTTCAAGTTAATAAACTCAGTTCAGCCTGTTAAGCTTTTTTTTTTTTTTTATTATTTTGGAAGTGTTTTTACATTTAGTACCTGTTTGTCCTTCATGGTTCAAGTGGAGAAAGTGTTAGTTTTTCTAAAACAAAATTGCAAGGAAGATGTCACCTGCCTTCCATGTGGATGAATATTCAAAACCCCTTTCAGAAACTGCTTGACTTGAGACTTGTTAGAAAGGGTGAATCTGTGGGCATACATGCAGAAATGCCAAAAAGATGCCTCAATAGAAGACTAAGAAAAGCCAGAGGATAGTAACTCACCCAAACATTGTAGAATCAGAGGTAAATGGCCCTTAAAATTATCCTGGCTCTTACTACAGCATCAACTGGAAAATCTTTTCCATTAACCCACATGAATTTCTAGTAGCACATTTCTTTGTCTCCTTTAATACCTGCTGCACATTCTCAGAACAAAAGTACCTAAAAGTTATTAAAATTCTATTGTCCAGGTGGCCAAATGAAAATATTTCAGGTTGGGATATATCACAACCCCTGTCTTGTACAAGCAAGTCCAATCTGTGCGCAAGACTGGGGCAACTGCTCTTGCTCATTTTCAAATGAAGGGAGGGTAGGTTGGGTAGAGGGTGAAAGGAAGACCGTTGTTCTGAGCACAGGCCCCTGCCCACCAGAGAAACTCTGCCCTTATACAGGGGATCAGATGTACAGAGGTCTCTAGAGGTTGTGACTGCTGACACCAAAGGTTCTTTAGGTACTACTGGCCAAAGGAATTAGGAGGATGCAAGATGCCATGTAGCCCAAGGCTGCAGGAACTTCCTCGCAGTGAGGTGACTTCTGTAAACCAGCTATGTAAAGTAGAGAGGCAGGAAGCTCTGCTTTTCTGGGGATAGAAAGGCCATTTGGGATGCTGTGTCCAGCAATGTTCCCAAGAAAATGATCTTCCTGGAGGGTGTTTGCCTTGATTTCTTCTCGTTGATGGTGTACCCTAACGAGGTTAGGAGGGTTTTGCAAAGAGGAGGTCCCTGAGGAGCTTTTCTTTGCTATCTGCCTGAATGAGGCAGTCATCCAGATAAGGGTAAATTTGTATATTTTTCTGTCTGCAAAAGGTTATGGCCGGGGCTAAGTATTTGGTGAATACCCTGGTAGCAGTAGATAAGCCAAAGGGTAGCGCTGAGAACTGAAAGTGTTGAGAGCCTGCCCTGAAACGAAGGAATTTCCTGCAGGATTCCCTTATGGGGATGTGGAGGTAGGCATCTTTTAGATCTAGGGTAACTAACCATGCATTTTTTGTCAGCATAGTCAGCAGCTGCTGCAAAGTTAGCATTTTGAATTTGGGGACCACCAGGAAGGTGTTCAGAATGGAAAAATCCAGGATGGGGCACCAAGTGCCCTCTTTCCTGGGAACAAGGAATAGTCTGGAATAAAAGCCTTGGCCTGTTTGATTTGAGGGGACAGGTTCTACTGCCCCTTGGGAAATGAGAGTTTCGACTTATTTCAATGTCTCTGCCTACTGATTTGGAGGCAAGTCTGGGTACCCTCTTGGAACTGGGAGTTTGTTGAAGGAGAATATGTATCCCTGAAAAATGATCTTTAAGATCCATTGGTCCTTTGTTACAGTAAGCCAATTTCCGTTGCAGAGGGAGAGCTTTCCTCCTAGTTTTTTGAGAGTGAAAAGTGGGCAGAGAGGGAGTCATTGAGAGTTTTTGCCATAGAGGGATGGCTTAGAACTCCCTGCCACTGTTGGGTTCTCTGCTGTCCCTGGGATAGGAATCTGGGTGGTCGGTACCTGCAGAGCTTGCCTTGCTCCTGTTAGCTAGGTGCAGGAAAGGACCCGTGTTTTGAGGGAAAATTCCTGCTGAACCTAGGAGGTTGTACCTGAAGGAAATCTTTTACTGTTTGCATAGATTTTGCTTTGTCTTCTATCTTTTTAACCACCTCTTCTGCTTTTGATCCAGACAAGCGGTCCTTATCCAAGGGTGCATCAAGTAATTTAGAGTTGACATGATCAGGGAGAGGTTGCTCCTTCAACCATGCATGTCTCCTAATGACAGACCCTGACACTGCTGCCCTGCTTGAGGCTTCTAGGGCATCATTATCCACCGTGTAATGAGTATTTAGCCACTTGACAAGTAGAGTGCAGTAAATCTGCTAACTCTTTCGAAATGGCACAGTCAGGAAAGGTTGAAATATTTTGCTTTAATAGTTCCAAAGTGTGTTGATGATATTTTAACATGTGGAACTGACAGCTGAGTGCTGTGATAGCTAGGGTTGCAGAGGTGTATACTTTTTTACCCCATCTGTCCAGAGCTCTGGAGTCCTTGTCAGAAGGAGTAGGATTCTTTGCAGAACTAGCCTTAGCTTCTTTTGGGCCCTGTGTAATGACCTCCGGGTCTGCAGCAGGATTTCTGCACAGGTATTTGTGAGAATCTGGAACTCTGTAATACCCTGTCAGGTTTTCTGGGAGCAGGTGGGAGGGCATCAGGAGCTAAACTGGATTAATGGAAGATATCAACAACCACCTCTAAGATTGGAGGGATGGCCAAGGGTCTGTGCTGGGGCAGGCCTAGAAACTCTCCTCATAAGCAGTCAGAGGTTGTTGTTCCTCTTTAAAATCTGAATAATCAGACTCTTTAAAATCCTGTTCTGTCAGTGTTTCAGGAGAAAGGTCTCTTTTCCTTTTAGAAGAAGTGACCTGACTACCCCTGATAAGGTCCTCCGCCATTTCAAGCATTTCAGCTTGGGGTGGAGGAGCAGGAGTAAAAAGGTGGCTAGAGGTAGTTTTCTTAGGAGTGGCCTTGCCTCTGGGCCTAAGAGTATCCATCAGTTTGAGAGCAATGGTAGTCAGAAGAGAAGACGTTTTTTGTCTAGAATCGGTAGTTCGGAGAGAATCAAGAGTCGGGTACGACAACAGTGGAGTCTTTACCCGCAGGGCAACAACTGGAAGCAACAGGGGCAGAGGTTCGGGCAGCAATCCAGAACGAGGAGATGATTGAGGTGACTGCTGACAAACTGAGTGTTATTTTCAATTCAAAAAAAGATTTTAAAGTTTATAATTACACGGATGTTTGTATTTCAACACAACACGCTGATTTGCTTGGTAAAGGTTACAATTATGTAGCTAGTAATAGATGTGATGTTAGTGAGTTTATTTGTGATCTTAAACTGTATGCACGTAGACTTAATTTGAAGTTTATGCACAGAAATGGCAGGGATGCTTTTAATGATGATAACAATTGTTTGAGAATGTCTAGTACTTTAACCCTGAGCTTCATTTTGCTATTAAAGCTTTTGAAAAAATTTGTGAAATGGATTTCCGGCATTTTTTTAGGTAAATGTATTGTGGATGGCAATGTTACTGAAGTTGAAAAAGATCTTTTGAATGAATTAAGAAGCAGGGATCTGAGAGTTATGCACCCAGATAAAGAGGGAGGGGTGGCTGTTATGTAAAAGGATTGCTATGTGCAAAAATTATTGTATAGTAACACCTATACCGAAGCATCCTTGAATGAAGTAAATATTGCCTATCACAAGATAGACAGTGACCTTATGGACATGTTTACACAGGATCAGTTAGACATTGATGAATATAATTATATGTCTACGGATGTACCTAAAACGCCTGTGATTTTTGGGATCCCTAAAATCCATAAGGATTTGGCCAAACCCCCACTTAGACCCATTGTGGCTTGTAGTTGGTCCAAAACTAGCTATGTGGCTAAGTATTTGGACCATAAGTTGAAGGAAAGGGTCATGGCTATCCCACACCTTTGCCGGGACCCTTGGCATTTTTTGACCAAGTGTAATGATTTAGACACGGTTAAAGAAGATATTATTTTCTTAACTATTGATGTTAAGGATCTTTACAGTTGCATTCCACAAGAAACTGGTTTAAACTGTTTTTATGATTTTT
Organism: Protopterus annectens; assembly: GCF_019279795.1. Classification (NCBI taxonomy): domain Eukaryota; kingdom Metazoa; phylum Chordata; order Ceratodontiformes; family Protopteridae; genus Protopterus; species Protopterus annectens. Next base: position 751,984,765 of record NC_056735.1, on the reverse strand, counting down.
TACATGAAGAATTTGGGTTACCCCAAGACAGTAATAACATCTATACGCAACTGATGGAAATAGTGCTAAAAAATAACTATATTTATTTTGAGGGGAACTATTTCAAGCAATTGTTAGGGGTGGCTATGGGTTCAGCCTGTGGACCTCTTTTTGCAAATATAGTCATGGCTTGGTGGGAAAAACATCATCTTTTTCCCTCTTCATGTTATACTAATACTGCATTATATTTGAGGTATCTGGATGATTTATTTATTGCCTTGAAGGGATCAGTGGAAGGTATACTGGAATTTATGGATTATATTAATGGTAGTACTACATTTTTAAAATTTACATATACTTATGATAAAGTTAGGATACCTTATTTGGATGTGTTGTTACATAAAATTGAGGGTGGTTCTTTAAAATCAACACTATATAGAAAACCAATGTATTCAAACAGTATATTATATTTTAGTAGCAACCACCCCATGCATGGAAAACGAGGTATTATTAAAGGGCAGTTGGTGAGAGTGGCCTGGATGGTGTCCAATCAGTCTGAGTTCTTAGAGGAATGTGATTACTTGTGTCAAATGTTTATGGACAGGGCCTAACTGAGGCATTTGATAAATAATATAAAGAAGGAGGTGATTGATAAATGTGTAAGGGGATTTTATAAATCCATTTGAATGGTATTGATGGAAGTCCTTTGGGGATGGTGGAAGCAGGATCTGGACCCAGGATGGAAGGAAACATGAATGGTGATGGTAGGACCCCAATGCAAAGGGTTGGGGGCATACCTAGGGGGTCTGGGGTAAGTGATGAGCCCTCATGCCCGTTTGTCTCTACCTTTTCAAATGATAGTTATGTTATGCAGGAAATTGTGAATAAGAACTGGCCTATTCTAAAAAGTGATCCAGTTATGGAGGCCTTGTTTGGTGAACATCCAGAATTTGTGTATAGGAGAAGTAGAAATATTAAAAATATTTTGAAACAGGTTAAGGATATAACTATACAAGGTAAAATGAATTCTTGTGGAATGTGTAACCACTGTAAACACATTTTGGTTACATCTAAGATTAAGGTAAGTGACAGGGAGATTGTTATTAAGGGTAAATTTAGTTGTTGCACACAGGGTGTAGTATATGCCGCTTTGTGTTGGAAAAACCCAACGCTAGTTATCTCAGTGGATATATGAATACCTATATGACATCTGTCGGTGTGACGACAATAATGCCTTATATAGGCATATTAACAAATTTCCTGATCATGGGTTTAAGTTTGTGGTCTTGCAGCAGGTGAAACAAGGGGACAGAGGTGGTCCTTGGAAGTTGTTTTTGGAAGAAAAAGAAACCTGGTGGCAGATTTTTCTTAATGTTCATGTTCCCCCGGGTCTGAATGATGCCATTTCTATTAGTAGTAAATTGAAGCTTAGGGTGTTAGATAAAATAAATAAATATATATATATATATATATATATATATATATATATATATATATATATTCAAGTATTATTTTTAGTTTTTTACTGTGTTTATTCTGATCAGTTGGTTTGTATTTTTAGTAATTAATATATATATATATATATATATATATATATATATATATATATATATATATATATATACAATTGTATTTTATCATTTTCATCAATTTTTATGGTGAAAAAAATGTTTATGATGTATTCATTAACTTTATGAATTAATGCGGTGTTTATTTAAAATTTAAATTGTGACTTAATTAGTGAAGAGGGGGTAATTTAATTATTATGGGTGTGCTTTGTTAATATAAAAGGTGGGCAGTTGCAAGGTAAATTTGTCTGATGAAGTTTGGTCATTGTGCCTTATGAAAGTGATTACATTTACCTGTTTTTACTGGGTCTTTACAGTAAAAAGATTTTATTTGTGGATTTCAGCAGTGTGGCTCATTTTTTTTGTTTTTACTAGTTGGAACGTTCTTTTTTGGTGCAGAAATCTTGGGATTCCCAGTGGAAATGTTCCTTGACGGTGTGAAGGGTTTCCCCAAAGGAAAGATCTTCTGGATGGGAGGCAGAAGGAATTGATTCCTCTGCATCTGAATCCTCATAAGCAATCAGAGGTTGTTGTTCCTTTTCAAAATCTGAATAATCAGACTCTTCAAAATCCTGTTCTGTCAGTGTTTCAGGAGAAAGGTCTCTTTTCCTTTTAGAAGAAGTGGCCTGACTACCCCTAATAAGGGTGATAAGGTCCTCCGCCATTTCAAGCATTTCAGCTTGGGGTGGAGCAGCAGGAGTGAAAAGGTGGCTAGAGGTAATTTTCTTAGGAGTGGCCTCGCCTCTGGGCCTAATAGTATCTATCAGTCTGACAGCAATGGTAGTCAGAAGAGAAGACGTTTTTTGTCTAGAATCGGTAGTGCGGAAGACCTCCTCGGAAGCTGGTGCATGTGTCGCAGTTCCGGACCCAAGGCAGAGGCAACCAAAGGCTTGGAAGATGAAGAAAATTTCTGCGGCATATCAGACTCAGAAAGGGTCTCAGTAGAGGCCTGTGAAGGCACCAAACTGGGCATCAGGGGCTGTGAAGGCACCTCACTGAATTCCGGAGAACTGATGACCTGCTTAGCCTTGTGTGATCTGTCTCTATCTTTATCCTTACATTTTTTCAGAATGTCTATGGGGACTGTTGGCTGATGGATCCATTTCGGAATGCGAAGACAGAAGATGAAAATACCTGCCTACAATAAGAGCTCTACGATGAATGGTTCTCGCATTAAAGATGGCACAGAACTGGCAATGGGGAACATTGTGGTCTGGGCCTAAACAAGTGATGCAGTATGAATGGCAGTCTCGGTGTGGTATTTGCTTTCCACAGGCGAGACAATTGTTAACATTTTAGACATCGGTTAGTGCAAGAGAAAAGGATCCCCAACAGGGTACTTACCTTTAGAGGTTTTCCAGCTGTAATTCAAACTCTGGTAGTGACTGACCGGCACACTTGCAAACTACTTCTGCTACGGCCTCCATGGCAAGAAAGGCTGATGTAATGGTGTCAGCTGACTTCCTTTATAGTACTGACAACCTGACGTCAGACAGCAAGCAACAGCAGCCGACGCAGAAAAATATTGACTCTGGTATTTGGGCGGGCCGAGGGCTACCACAGCAGGGATAACCCAGAGGTGATGACTGCAACGGTGAAACATGAAGAACATCAAGTAGTTGTTACAGTTTAGACCACACATGGAGTGTTACTGCATTAAAGAGAGATTGGGACAAATTGATCCCCTCCCCCAACACTTTGCATCCAGGGCAGTATCCCCTGTCACCCTGCCCTTCCAATGCTACTGCTGATTTTTTACAGTTCTGTTGAATTCTTCCTCAACCCTGACCCCCCTACCTTGAAGTCCACCCCTTATGGTAATTTAACTAGTGTCCTCTTTTATTACTACTGTCAGTAAGCAGAAAATTGTCATCTATGTTAGTTATTCCAGCACTTTTCCCTTCACTGTATTCCAGGGATCCATAATAGTGAATGCCCACCAATCCAAGCAGTACTGCTCTTGAGCTAACTTCTCTTACTATAAATTGTCTCTGGGAACTCCTTCCAGTCTCATCTGCTTGGAATGACTGGACCAAGATCAAAATGGAACGTTCCTCCCCTCAGATTGCTAAAGTTCAAGTTCCTTTCTTATCTTTTTGCCTGCTTAGAGCACAGTGCACTACTTAGAAGGTTTACCTTTTTTCCCCACATTTCTTTTAAAATCTATTCTAGTATACAGAGCCTTTCCACAAATTCACTTCATTAGCATTCATTTAGTACCCTTTCTAGTATATATGTTTATATTTTGATTTGAGTAAGACTTGCTTTAGTTTAAGCTCTAATGATAGCAGAGGAAGAACTACTCCATTTCTAGGCCTCTGACTTCTTGCAGAACCTTGAATGTTGTGGTTTTGCTATTGGTCAGTGGCCTCATTTGAATTCTTTTGTATTTCTCAGCTATCATAAGTTGCCCGCATTTGCAGGGTAATGTCCCTTGCTCAGCCATGTTAAGAATGCACAATATAAACACAGGTATTAGAACCATAAGTTTCTCTATGTGACCTACTCCAGACAGTCAGTAGTTGGGCAAAGTGCCTTGTTCCTCTTCGTGTGCAGACTTGCACTGTTCATCTTGGACAGACAGGCAGAATCCCCCCTTCTGACAACAGAAGTAAGCAAATGAAGCCATGGATCTGCACTTTTTAAATGTCTCTGCAGCCAACTTGGTTGAAATAGGCATCCTGAGACAATGTAGTATTTGTTTCATGTTCACTGACAGCCACCTGCAACTACATACTGCTTAAACTAATACAATGCATAACAGATGTAGTTATATAATGTTATTAGAGGCAAAGCCTCAGACCAATCACCTAGATTTACAACATGCTGAGGAGTAACCTAGCTAAACCACAGAGGCCTCCAAAAGGTAACTCAAGAAACAAGTACCCTCAGCTTCACAGGAAGCACCCACCATGAAACATATATCTATGAGTCATACAGGCACAGTCCAAAAAGCTCATAAGGCAAAACATCACACATACCAATATTCTTGTCATAGGTGACTCCACAGTGAGACACACTGATGTACATCTCACCAGGCTATGCAAACAGGGGGTCACTGTCAATCACCCAGCAGGCACCAAGGTTTGCCATATCACACAAACACTCAAGTCTCTACATCAAAAGTACACATATGACACAGTCACTGTACATATGGGTGTAAATGACTTGAGATGTACCTCCCTGGACCATATGAAGAGAAATACAATGCAGCTCTCAGAATGTGTACCTGAGGCAGATAAAAAAAATAGTCTTCAGCAGTATTCTATAATCATGACAAATGAAGCCAGGATATGATTAAAATATAATTGACTTTAGCAATTGGTTTAGATTCTGGTGTCATTCTAAGGGGATACAACATATATCATCCTGGGAAGAGATGGCAGAGTATCCAAACTGCTTTGTCAGGGATGGCCTGCACCTCTCCTCCCACAGTAATTGCACACTGACTAAAACTTTAGCCACCGCACTGCACTGCACCTTTTTAGGCAAGGTCAGTCTTCTAAAACTTCTCTAAAAAGTAAATATAATCAGAACAACATTAAGGTATTGCTAGAAGCCTTAACAACAAACTCCACACCCTACAAGCACTATTTAAGCTAGGGTACCTTTTTGTCTGGGCTTGTATAGGCCCCAGGGCCGATAGCCTAGTACCTACCTATGAACCTACGAACCTATATATGCATTGTCCCATTGTCCCATATACCTGGTTCAACAGCAGTGAAAGCACTCCATCAGTGGAGGGCTTCAATATGTATCACTTGTACAGGCCTCACACATTAAAAGTAGGCATTAAAAGCAGAGATGTTTTATAATAATAATAATAATAAAAATCTAGAATTCTTAACCAGGTGGCCAACTGGACACACAATCCCTTTTCAGGGGTAACCTGGAAGCAGTGTCTGGTTAAGTGACTTGCTTAAGGTAACACAGTAGTCAAATGAGGACTGAGGGAATCGAACCCTGCACCACAGGAACATACAGGTCACAGCTTTAATCATCCGTGCCAAATGCCAGACCATTTATTCTTAAGAAATGTCTCACTGCCAACTTGTTAGACAGGAGAACAACTTGGAACTCCTCCATGCCTAACTTACTATAGACAGCACCCTTTAGCACATCATAGCTAACTACAGGATCCCTTGTTTGCCCCTGTAGCCCATACATCTTATATAACCAGTATGGACTCCCTATCTATAAAGCCAAACATCATTCTCCTAGGAGACTTCAGCTATCCCACAATCAGCTGGGAGACTTGTACATCCTCAAACATGTATGCCCAGAGATTTCTGGACTTCATAAACAGAAACTACCTGGACCAGTTATTCCACACCCAAACCAGGAGAAATTAAATCTGGACAAGGTCCTTACTAATAAGGGACCACTCTGCTCCCAACCTAATGTAACCTCTCTGTTTAAATCAGACCACTAGTCAGTCAGATTCACCTTACGACTGAAGCTTGAAGCATTCTCCAGTACCTCTGTATTCAGAAACTATGCAAAGGCTAATCTAATAAAACGAAGTGATGACTTGATTACATTTAACAGCCCCTTCCTCACCTCGATGATCCTATTGCTTATGCAGAATCTTTGGGTCTATATTATAATCTTAAAGGTTTAAAACTTCGAATCACTAAAGATCGAACTTTAATGATCGAAGTCTTAAACCATCGAAACCAAAAAAAAATACTAAATTTAAAAAAAAAAAACTAAATAGTGTGTAGGCAAGGGGTCAAGCCCCCCCTGCACCCCCATACCCCCTTACTTAAATATACCAACTCCGAGAACACACTACATTGAAGTAAACAGAAATCTCCTCCTACGGAGATTTTCCATTTAAACGTTTGATGTAGTGTGCTTTCAGTATTCTCTTGTCGACAATATCGTATTCAATATTGTCAGACTTTGAGAATTTAATATAGGCCCGAATTTTTACTACCATGTTGTATACCCATGAAAACAGATGCAGCTGTCCTTCAGAAATAAATATAATGTAAATTTCAAAAAAAAAACCTCTATGATAGAACCCTAACATAAACAAGTTCTGTAATAAAAGAATAAAAACCTCACTGCATGCAAAAAAAAATCTAACATTCAAGAAGCCAAAAACCCATTGCTAAGCTAAACAAAGGACTACAAATCCTGATTAAATCAAAGCGAGACACGAGGTAAAAATAGCCACCGAGGTGAAAGATGAACACAAAGCCTTCTTGAACTATGTTAGAAATCTCAGAAACAATGCCCAGCATTTTGAAAAAGCTAATAGTAAATAAAATCACATACTCTGAACCAGAGGACATAGCAAATCTACTAGCAGGCAAATTCAGTTCCAACTTCACCCACCTCTCCCCAAGTATTCTCAAGATTAACTACCTATATCTACTGCTCCTCCTCAAATCTCCAAAGAACAAGTTCTCAAGGCACTATTTAAGGCAACTATATCTATGGGAATGAATAACATACCATGCTGCCTACTTACTAACCCAATACATGAGTTGTAAGATCCTTCCTTAGAGAAGCTATTCAACATTAGCTACAAAACAGGTTTTGTGCCACATGAATGGAGGACAGCAGCAATCATTTCCTATCCTATAGGTGGGAGTACAACAGACACAGGTAATTACAGACTATTAAGACTAACCAGCTTCATCTATAAGGCTATGGAAAGGATCATTATGGACGTAACAAACAGCAATATAGGTGGCCAACATTCTCTTGTCCCAACACAGTCTGGGTACATAAAAGGCAGGTTCTACCTTCTTAACCTGGTAAACTTCTTTGAAAAAGTCACCAAGGCAATAGATGTGGTGGTGTCATTGCACACTGCCTACCTGGACCTTGCAAATGCATTTGGCACCATCCCATACTTAGGCATCATAGATAAACTTTCCCAGCTAAATGTTAATCCCTATGTAACTCACTAGACAGTAAACTGGCTCACAAACAAAACACTTGAAATAAGGGTGGGTAGCAATTCCTTCTCCAAAAGACCTGTCACTAGTGGAGTGCCTCAGAGTTCAGTGCTTGGGCCACCTCCCTTTGGATTTACTTCTCGGAGGTCACAGCTAATGTTAAGAGACTGTGGCTGATGGAGTTTGCAGATGATTGCAAGCCTGGTGCCATTATAATTTCCCAGAAGATACCTTGATCCTGAAAGAGGGCCTGTCCTAAACAAATGGTGGAGGCAAAAACCATAGACTCGAACTAAATGCTAAGACATGTATAATTATATCCTTTGGCAGGCATGTCACTAACTACCACACTGACAACTCTCCCTGAAAACAGATCCCACAGTTAGAGATCTTGGAACCTAGGATGACAATTAACTGTCCTTTGATCACGCTGTATCCAGTACTGTAAGGAAGCCCGTTTTCATCCCACAGCTTATACTGAAGGATATGTCATCCAATACTAGGGAAGCAATTCTCCCTCTGTACTCAGCAGTTACTAGGCCAATCACTGACTATAATGCTTCCCATCTTGGAATAGGCTTTTCATGCACGTGAAGCAGAGCCTTGACTGACCCTTTTTAAGTGCATCCTGGACCAGTGGATGGGAAATCAGAAATTAACTCATGCCCTAACTAACAAACTCCCCCTTAAAAATAACCTATAATGTATAATAACTCATGGGATACATTTGGGTTGCATGGCTAGGCTTATAAAGGCACTAGTGGTCATTAGCCTAGTATACAGCTATGAACCTATGCTCCTTTCACTATGTACCCGCCCAAACATTTGTCAAAGCTGGGACAACCACAACACTGCCTCATTAAAAATATTAAGATCCTAAATAAAAAATTAAACAGACCATCTGAAAGTCTTGTCTCACTTCTCTGTATCATACATGCTACTGAGAGGCAACCTCTGCTTCACGTATAGAGCCCCAACAGACTCGGTTCTGTCAAACCTATTACACATTCAGAAGATCAACGGAAGAGAGATGGGTATATATCACAGAGATTACAACTTCTATGGAACTGACTCACTCTCCTATAAAGCAAAGTACTTCTCTTACTCTGTTCAAACATAACTTGGATGAATGGATGGCTAATCGCAAATTCAACCATAGTTTAGCACCAGTGGCCATCATGGATATGGGAAACATGCAAGTACCCAACGTATGCTTGTCTTACATGCAAGTACCCAACATATGCTTGTCTTTATAGATTTATATTGCAAAATATAAGGGCTAATTACTACCATGGGACTCCTGGGCTACATTTTTTTAACATCATCACAGACCAGTAACTAAGTGAGTACCAATGAATACTGTCTATTAGTCTGATATTGCCTGGGATATTATTCCAGCAGTATGGGTGCACTTTTGAAAGGGGATTCGTATCTAACTACCTAGTCACAGCAACTTTGGGTGTGTACTGTGAAAATCACGCATGAAATTGCAGTCCAGTTTGCCTAACAGTTCGGAGACATCTTCTTTGCTGATCTTTTTAAAGTACAGAAGGGGATACTGAAAGTATTTGTGCAGCAGGGAACAGGGTGGAACTTGCATCAGATTAGGAATAGAGGCTGGTTTACTTGGGGAGATGTGGCAACCAATTTACTGATGCGGTTGAGGATCGCTTTGGTGAAATGTGTAGAAGCTGTCTTTTCAGAAATAATTTGTTTGTAGCAATGGTTTTACTACTTGTCAAAATGATTTTTCTTCACAGATTCACAGACTATTACTAGGATAACAAGCCAGGGAGGCCTTTCTAAGCCTAGCCAATTTTTCCCGAAGGAATGATGATGTCCTGTATCTAAATAGGGCCATGCATTTATAAGCTACCTCTGTCCAAAAGTGACATGGGTGCCAGGCCTGGTGTAAATTTCCTATTCCCCATCCACTTGTCTAGTTTGCGTTTAAACTGGGTAATAGACAAACTCAACTTCACATGGATGGGAAACCTGTTTCATACGAGGGGCAGTCTCTGGGACACATATCTGTCTCTCCAGCATGTTATAAGTCACAGACAAAATGCAGGTCCCTAGACCTTCTATTTCTAGTACTCTGACTTATGAATATGTAAGAGATTCATCAGTGGGGGGTTTGTGGATGCCTTGTAAGCCAGGCATAGATCACCCCTCAGCAAGACTGAGTAGATGGAAAGGGCTTTAAGGTGTTCTGCCTAAGGCAGGTTTGTTATGCATTGTATCCATTTTGTAAGGTCGCTCTAGTTGCTGCTTATGCCTGGTAAGGTACATAACAAAGGGAGCACTGTACTCTATGACTGGTCTGATAAGGGTGCAGGACAGTGGAATAATGACCTCTATGGACCTAGATGATATGCTCTTACTTATAAGTTGTGCAACTTAAAAGGATTTCCTCACCACTGTGGTCACGTGGTGGTCAAAGGTAAGGTTACTGTCAATGGGTGTACCCAGATCCCTAAACACTGGGTTAACTGTTATGGGTGTATTATCAACATGGTAATTAAACAGGATGGTTGACTTCCCAAAGGGTACAATTATGCATTTCTTAGCAATGAGTTTAAGACCACAGCATTGGCACCATTTGTTAGTCAGAGACAGACCTTCTTGAAGAATGCTAGTGTCTGCAGGAGTTAGTGATAACCTCCAGCTTGCAATCATCAGCAAACTTAATCAGTTATAAACTTTTAACATTTGCTTCCATTTCAGAGAAACAGATGCCAAAAAGAAGCGGGTCAAGTACCGAGCTCTGGGCGATTCTGTTAGTGACTAGCCTGTTGGTGGAGGTGGTCTCATCTATTTTGACCTCCTGAGTCCTATGAGTGACCCAGTTGGCTATCCAGCAGGTAATAAAAGGGTTTACAGTTACATTTTTAATTTCTCCAAGTCTTTTGGGTTTCTAACAGCATGAAAGGAATGGACCCCATTCATAAGTCAAAATATGATTAAAGTTCATGAAATTAGTATTGTTTCAATCTTTGAAATCATAATAAACGAAATAAGCTCCAGGCCACCAACAGGATAAAAAAATTCCACAGCTTTTAATAAATCCAACAAAACATGAGCGCTTTCATCTCGATACAAGACTTCATCAGATAAAACAGTACTAGTGCTACACTTGTTATATATAATACCCTATGACCTAAACAATTAAAATTTTAAAGCGACACCGACAGCTAAAAAATGCATTGCTTGACAATTTTATATAAAAACCATAAATCAAATGTTGTACCACTTTTTTTGTATAGAAAACATCATTATACAAATTATACATAAAATGTAAATAAATAAGTAAATAAAAATACAACTATAATTTGTCAAAAAATTCAACACCTTCAAAAAAAAAAATATATATATATATATATATATATATATGTATATATATATATATATATATATATATATATATATATATATATATATATATATATATGATTCTATTATTTTATGTATTCTTGTATTTTTATATATTTTTGTATATATGCTACGAAAGTCAAATTCTCCCCGCTCTTTCTACTAATACTGCTTTAATGTTTATGTATTCATTGAGACCTGGTGGAATATTTAGCCGTTTAGCTAAGGTCACTTTAGATACAGGTACGCCCAATGTCAAGTCAGCAAAGGACACAAACAGTTTATCAGACCTTCTGATATCTTTTGTCCTATGAAGATAGAAATGTAATTGTCTATGCACATCTAGCAAACGTAACAAGTATTCTCCTTTGTTGGAATAGTTTGAGAAGAAGACTGGTAGATTAATACACTGATTAATATTAACATGTGATACTACCTTGGGCAAAAAACTTGCATTCGTTTGTAAAGAGAGACTATCCTTATGGAAAATGAGCTACTGAGGTTTCATCAACAATGCATGAATTTCCAAAATAAATCTGGCGGACATGATGGCAACTAAAAATAAAGTCTTCCAAGACAAACATTTAAGGTCACAATCATGGACAGACTTAAAGGGTGATAGAATCAAGGTCTGCAGTATCATATTGAGATCCCATTGTGGCGTGGGATCTTTAAAATGGGGTTTAAGAAGAACTGTGCCTCACAAATTGCTACCAAGTGGACTCTCACAGCTGAAGAACTGGCCCCTTGGTCGAATAGTGACATCAAGAACTCCATCACATGGCTAATTGGGGCTGAGAAAGGGTCTACATGCTTTTGAAGAGCCCAGTGTACAAATCTTTTCCACTTACTAGTGTAATGTTTGCTAGTGTATGGCTTAAGGGAAAAGAACAAGATGTGACAAACATGGGAAGAGAGTATCGATTGTATGGCTATTATTGGAATTGGAGAAACCAAGCTGTCAGGTTGAGGTTTGGAAGGTCCAGATGTGTCATGCCTGTTGGGTGAGACAAGAGGTCTGGAGCTGGATCCAGAATCCAAGGTCGGTGAACTACATTAGGCCACAGGAAGGGAAACCAAATCTGTCAAGGCCAAAAGGGGTTAATGAGGATGACTTTGGTCTTCAACCTGGCAGTTCTCCTACGGAATTTCAGAATTAGAGGAATTGGGGATATGTGTAAAGTAATCCAGGGGGCCAATCATGGAAAGACCATCCCTTGGTGACTCCCCCTGTGTGGGGATTAGAGCAAAATAACTGCTGCACTTGTTGTTTTTGGGAGATGCAGAAAGAACACAGCAAAGCTGGCCCCATTTGTGGAATATTTGTTCTGCCACTTTCTGTTTGAGGGACCAGTCATGAGGTAACAGTTTGCACCTGCTCGGCTTGTCTGCTACACTATGGATTTCCCTGGAATATGCATTGCTAAGAGATAGTAGTTGGAAGATATCGCCCTCTGCCACACCCTTAGAGCTTCTTGACATGGGGGGGTACGATCTGGTTCCTCCTTGTTTGTTGATGTACCAAACCACTTGACATATTGTCTGTTTGAACTGCATCTGTTCCTGATGTGGAGCATCCTGAAAGGCCTGTAACACTAAATTCACTCCAGTACATTGCAAACTGGCCTCTTCTGGGAACCACATGCCTTGGACTGTCTTTCCCAGGTAATGCCACCCACCCTAGCTGGGAAGCCTCCGTGGTCACTATGGCCCTGGGCTGCGAGAGGAGAAATGGATGACCCCATAGCAATTGATCTAATTAGATCCACCACATCAGACTTTTCTTGCATAAGTTGGTAATTCGTATAGCAGCGGACAAGGGCAGTTGAAGAATCAACCACTGAGATGCCAACATCTACTGAAGAATTCTCATGTGAAACCTGGCTAGCAGAACAAGGGTTATCACTGCTGGCACTGATCCTAGAGATTGTAGGGCCAAGTGGGCCAAGATTGTGGATCTTCTTGACTTGTGACCTTAAAGTTTGAGCTCTGGAAAGGGGAAGAGAGGCTACTGTTGACCTTGTGTCTAGTAGCACTCCTATGAATTCTATAATTTGAGTTGGCTGTAGATTTGACTTCTTGAAATTTATGGTTACTCCTAACCTTGTGCGAGCATGGGGGACTTCTTCTCTTGGCATAATGAGTTGATGCCTGGTCAGAGCAGATATAAGTCAGTCGTCTAAATAAGGAAACACCTGAAATCCTTGTCATCTCAGGTGAGCCACAACCATTGCCAAGCATTTGGTGAACACTCTGGGGGAGGTGGTGAGACCAAAGGGTAGTGCTCTGAACTGGTAATAGCTGGCTCCCAGCCGGAAGCGTAGGCATCTTCTGGAGCATCTGCCCATTTTATGTACGAAACTGAAATATGGACTGCACCATGACCATTTGGAACTTGCAATGTCAAACTGACTTGTTCAATCTGTTGAGATCCAGGATTGGTCTTCAGTCCCTTGTTTTCTTTGGAACCAAAAAGAACTTTGAGTAAGTCCTGAACCCTCTCTGATCTTGGGAGACTTCTTGGGTGACCCTTTTTTCTAGCAGTTTCCACATTTGAGTGGCTGCTTGATCCCTTTGACTGGGTAGAATGTCTGGGAATTTTTTGACTGGAGGGGGGGTTATCGTGAAAAGGGAATTTGGTAGCTTCCGGATATCATCCTCTGCCTGCACATATCAGAAGTTATCTTTTGCCAGGCTCTCCAGTGCAGGGATAGTCGACTCCCAATTACCTCCAGAGGTGGACAATCAGACCTCCTTTCAGGAGCACTGAAAAGGCTTCCCAAAGAAAAATTCCTGGGAATCTTGGTTTTGCAGACCTCCTCTGCCTCATGGGTGATGTCTTCCATTACTGTTTCCCCCTCTGCCTCTGGGGAAAACTCACCACGTGTCTTGGTAGAAGCCTTGACATTTTTTGAACCACATTTTTCCGCTGCCTCTCTGACCCTTGGGATAAGGTCTCTTTGGAGCTGAAAAATATATGCCCATGGCAGATAATGTCTTACCGTCTTTCTCACACCGGGATAGTGTATCCTTAACTTTGGGACCACAAAGGCATGTGCCGTCAAACAGGGTGTTGATGAGCAAAGACTTAAAAGGTTCCACAAAATTGCAAAGGCACATCCAGGCACGCCTCCTCATGGAGATGCCTGAACCTACTGCTCTGCTCATTCCTTCAGCTGCATGTGCTATGAGCCTCATGGATGAGTTGGCTACCGAACGTAGGGTGGCTAACTGGGAAACTACTTTCTCTTTATCTCCCTCAGCTACTGCTTCTTCAAGGATATCTGAAAGCTCCTTGATCAGACCTCTTTGCAATCTAGTAAAATGAGAGAGGCAATTCAGTAACCGTAATGCAAAGGTCACTGACGAGAAGTCATGCTCCCCACATATATCGATCATCCTGGAATCCTTATTAGGAGGATGGATAGTTGAACTTTCCATACAGAGTTCCTTCTTGGTCACTGCTGCCACGACCATGGCATCTACTGCAACCCCTTTTTCCCAGAAATCCATATCTGATGGAGAGGTAATAATTATATTTGGTTTCTGGGAGCAGGCTCAAAGGAATCTGGGTCTCCCGCTCCCGCCGACAGATGTAACCTATGAGCTCATCGGTGGGCGAAGTCACCCAGAAGGTAGATAGACGAGAACAAAAGGCAGCCACCCCTCTACTTCAGAATTTCCAGAATCTCCCCAAAGGAAATATGCTCGGGAGTGACCATGGGGACCCTTCACCCTCATTAAGGTCAGTGTTTTCAGTGGCTAACTCCTCAGTGGAGTCCAAATGCTTCCTCTTGCATAATCTCTTCCTAGGGAACCTCCTCAGTGGGGGAATCTGGGGAGGTATCAGAAGAATCGAGGGTACCCAGATGGGTGTCCTGGTGCCTGTGGTCTCGCAGTCCCTGTGGAACCTGGTGGCAAGAAAATGCAAGCAAAGTATCTTGCTGGGATAGTGGATCTGAGGGGCAGGTGACTTCTTAGTTGCAGAGGCAGCTACAGCCCTCTCCAAGGCCCTAAAAGCTGACTGCTCCTGAATGGACAATGACTCCGGCTCCAACAAACCATGTTTCTGGGATGGGATCCTCTCCAGTCCATAAGTCAGCTCACCTGGAGTTGAAGCTGGAGTTTGTAAAACTAGTCAAAACCTCTCTTGCAGACCCTTGCTATCTTTCTCCTAGGGAAAGAAAATTGGGTAAAACTGGCTAAGCTTGTAAGAGATCTTGAGCGGTTAGCCTAGTAATCTTCTATGAACCTATAAGGTGGGAGTGTTGTTCTGTATGGATGGGGTATTTTGGAAGGAGGGACCTACAAATGTATAGAGGAAATGCCGATGATGGGGGTGGACAAGGTGGGGGTAGAGCTGAGGAGCAAAGCAATGCCAAGTGTAGTGAGGCAGACTGCATCGGGCTACCAAACACCAAGATGATGTCCCCAGAAATATTCTACTAATGTACTGTAAATGAAAGGCTATAGCAAGTAAGCAGATTTGGTAACTGCATTCTGTAGATAGTGGCCAAAGACTACAGCCTTTTGGGTGGGTATAGTGCTGGCAGAATAAACAATCAGAGGACAGAGAGAAATAGCTTTACTTTAATCTATACTACGGAACAGCACTCAGCTCCTTGGGTTTGTTAAAGCTTAATTTTAATGAAATTACAAGTTTACTAGAGGCTTTACAACAAGTACTTGGCTCAGAAATTAGTAGCAAACTGGGGTCCTTACTTAGTTCCAACTGCTACTGCTTTGATATTCTGACATGAATATGTTTGCTTCTGGAGTATCATTTCTTTAAAGTTTTGGGCATTTCCAACACAGATTGTGTAAAACTGTGCCTACATTTACTGTGGATTGGGAATGTAATTCATGTGCAAACCTGAGAGGAAGACAGACAGAACACAGTCATATTAAAATCTTAAACCTTTACTCCAGGTCAAAAGTTCTAAAGTAACTACACAACTATGACTTTAAATAGTTTCTGCTGACAGTAATCCCTGCATTACAGTGACGGAGTCTTGACCTCACACAATATTTCATGCATAGGGGAATCCCCAGCAAGTGTAGAAAGGTTAAGGATAGCATCCTAAAACTCCTACAGTATGAAACACAGACTACATGAAATTTAAACCTGTTTAAAAGCATTAGAAGGTTTCTAGCAAGAGAAAAAGAAGTTATGTACACAGCATAACGTTCCATGTGAGTTGTTCATCTCACATTCATTCTTACTGATGGGTTCGGAGCCGATCCTTGGCTCTGACTCGGCCAAAGCTCGAGGTCTTCAACCAGCTCGAGGCCAACTCCCTATCCCATGATGCACCCTGATCTTCTCTCAGATCTTGTTTGCTTCCAACTGACTACCTAGTAGTATTAAAATGCCACTCAGAGAGCTGGATAAGAGACAATACACCATATAAAAAAGGTGACGGACCTCTAGTAGACTGGATGGGGGTTGGAGAGTGGGACGCAAGAATGAAGGCGAGATGAACAACTCACATGGAACGTTATGGTGAGTACATAACTTCTTTATGTGAAGTAGTTCTATCTTGCCATTCATTCTTACTGATGGGTAGCGTCCCAAGCACCATCTTTCTTTGGTGGCTCTCAGAAGAATATTCCTCAGATCTGTGGAACCAAAGGAGGTCCTGTCCCTGGAGGCCTTGTCTACTTTGTAATGAGTGATAAAAGTATGAGATCTTGACCAAGTAGCTGCTGCACAAATAGAATCTAATGGTAACCTTGCAGAGAAAGCTAATGAGGTTGAAACAGCTCTAGTAAAGTGGGCCTTTATTTTCTGTTGTAAGGGAGAATTCTCTGAACTATAAATGAAGGAAATGCAATCTGATAGCCATCTTGACAAGGTTACTTTTGTCACTGGGGCACCCTTTTTTGACTCCGAAAAAGAAACAAAAAGGTGATCCGTTGATCTGAATTATTTTGTTCTATCTAGATAAAATCGGACTTGTCTATGAACATCAAGTTTTGTGCAGCATGTGTTCCATCCTATTTGAATATTTAGGAAAGAAAATGAGCAACTCAATGGATTGGTTAAAGATTTGTCTCTGAGCAAACTTTTGGTAAAAAGAATGGATTAGTTCTGAGGGAAAATTTGTCATTATGGAAAATCAGATAAAGAGGTTTGATGGTCAAGGCCTGCAACTCAGAAATCCTCCGAGCAGAAGTAATGGCTATAAAAAATACAGTCTTCCATGAAAGGAATTTCAAAGGACAGGATGAGGCTGATTCGAAAGGAGGTAATATAATTCTAGAGAGAATAAAATTTAGATTCCATGGCATGGCTGGAGGTCTGATTGGTGGCCTCAAATGAATGGTACCTTTCAGAAAGGCTTTAGCGAGTTGATGTGACATGACAATGGAGCCTTAGAAGCCAACATAAAAGTTTGAGATTGCTGCTAATTGAACTCTGATGGTAGCTGCAGCAGCTCCTTCATTGAAAAGTTTAGTCAGAAATTCCAATATAGATGGAAACGGAGCTAGATAAGGATCAACATCATAGGTTCATAGGATAGTACTAGGCTAATTGCCCTTGTGAGCCATTTTAAGCCTAGCCAATTATCCCTTGTGAGACTCAAACCCTGCACCTTGTGTTTGTAAGGCAAACACCTCAACCATTAGGCCAATCTCCCATCATTCTGAGATGCCCATAAAGAAAATCTCTTCCATTTGCTAAGATATAACTTTCTGGTGGATGATTTATGAGAGGATGTTATAATATGTTGGGCCTCAACTGAGAGGTTGTAAATCCTGGCTATTGTGGGAATTGGAGCAGACAAGCTGTCAGTTTGAGGGAATGAAGAGAAGGATGAAGAGCTCCCGATGAATGGGTCAACAGATCCGGAACTGGGTCCAGGATCCAGGGTTCTTCTAAAAGATGAGGCTGGAGGAAGGGAAACCAAATTTGCCGAGGCCAGTAAGGAGCTATTAAGATCATGGTCCTTCCCAGAAATTTTGCTTTCTGTAATACTTTGGGAATTAGAGGGAAAGGCATAAAGGAGACCCAGGGGCAAACTGTGCAACACTGCATCCCTTGGGGCATCCCCCAGTGGGGGAATCAGGGCAAAGTAGCTGCTGCATTTCGTGTTTGTTGAGGTTGCAAAGAGATTGCAGCAAGGCTGGCCATACCTGCAGAAAATCCGTTCCGCTACTTGTTTCTTTAGGGACCACTCGTGAGGCAGTAGAATTGCCCTGCTTAGCTTATCTGCTATCACACTGGATTTTCCCAGGATGTGCATTGCTATCAGAAAGCACAGGGTGGAGACTGCCCACTGCCATACTCTCATGGCCTTTCAACACAGGGGATAAGATTTAGTTCCTTCTTGTTTGCTTATGTACCAGACCACTGACATGTTGCCTGTCTGAACTGCAATTGTTTCCAGAGGTAGAGAGTCTTGAAAGGACTGCAACACTAGAAGTACCGCTCTCATCTCCAGAACATTTATATGCAGATCAGCCTCATGTTTCTTCCATGTGCCTTGGGCTGTTCTTCCCTGATAATGCCCCCCACTCTACCAAGGAAGTGTCTGTGGTCACCGTGGCTATGGGATTGGGTAGAAGAAATGGACGGCCCCGAGTTACCTGTTGAGATGTCAGCCACCATTGAAGGTCCTTCTTGCACATATTGCTTATGATGGTTTGGTGTGACATTGGAAGTTCCTGAAAGGACCACTGAGAGAATAGGAGCCACTGTAGAACTCACATGTGCATTCGAGCGAGGGGAATGGCAATGATCATTGCCGATATCGAACCTAGCAATTTGAGTACCACTGAGACTGGGGCTTTTTTTCTTGAAAGCATGTCTAATAGTTTTTGCAAGAGACAAATTCTTTCTGGAGGCAGACTTAATGTCATTGACACTGTGTTTAGTTCTGGTCCTATAAAGACGGTCTGTTGTGATGGCGACAAGACAGATTTTTCTGAGTTGATGGTAATCTCCAATTGATTGCAGAGATTTAAGGTTGTGTCCCTCGTCTGAATAAGTTGATGCTTGGTGGTGGCAGTGAGGAGCCAGTCATCTAGATACAGAAACACCTGGAATCCCAAACATCTCAGGTGAGCAGTGACTACTGCCATACATTTGATGAACACTCTGGGGGCTGTAGGGAGACAAACGGCAGAGTGGGAAATTGATAATGGCTGGCTCCCAGCCGGAAGCGTAGGTTATTCCCCGGATGGTCTGTCCATCTTTATGTGGTAGTACGCATCCTGAAGATCTATACAGCACATTCAATTGTCTTTCCCCAGAAAGGGAAGTATTGCCTGAAGCGAGCCCATCTGGAACGACGTCTTTTTTATTGACATGTTTAGTCTGCTTAGGTGCAGAACTGGTCTCCAGTCCCCTGTTTTCTTTGGTACTAAAAAGAACCTTGAGTAAGTTCCAGATCCTCTCTGGTCTGCTGGGACTGGCAGGATTACTATTTTCTCCAGCAACCTTTGGACCTCTAAGGCTGCTTGGACCCTGTGACTGGATGGAACATCTGGAATTTTCTTTACAAGAGGGGGTGGAGTGGCAAAGGGAATTGAGTATCCTCTGGATACTATGCTTTGTACCCAGTTGTCTTTTATTTTTAGCCAGATGTCTAGGTACAAAGATAGGCGTTCCCCCGACTGCCTTCAGAGATGAACAGTCGGGCCACCTTTCAGGAGCACTGATAGGGCTTGCCAAAGAACTGATCTCTGTCACCCTGGTTCTGCAGACCCCTTTGCCGCATGGGTGACGTCTTCCATTATTACCCCCTCCTCTGCCTCTAGAGGGGGTTTCACTACAAGTGTTCTGGAAAGATCCTTGAGATTTACAGAACCATATCTTTCCACCCCCCCCACCCTTTGGGGTAAGGTCTATTTGGGGTGGAAAAACACACTCCGATGGCAGACAAGGTCTTTCTGTCTTTTTCACTCCTGGTAAGTGTTTCCTTTACCTTTGATCTGAAAAGGGACAAACTGTCAAAGGGGGTGTTAATGAAGGAAAACTTAAAGGGTTCCGCAAAGGAACATAAGTGCATCCAGGAATGTCTCTTGAGAACAATTCCTGTACCCGCTGCTCTGCTCATACCATCAGCTACATATAATAACAGATGCATGGACGAGTTCACTATGGTATTAAGAGTAGAGAGCTGGGAATTTACCTTGTCCGAAACCCCCGCAGCTACTGAACCCTGTAGGGTGTCTCCTAGCTCCTTCAGGAGATCCCTTTGTAATCTAGTAAAATGTGTGAGGTATTTCAGCGATTGAAGGACAAAGGCCACTGAACTAAACATATGCTTCCCGTATCTGTCCAGAATCCTGGATTCTCTATTAGGAGGATGAACACATGAAAAAGTCTCTGATAATTCCTTCTTGGTGGCTGCTGCCACCGCCATATCATCAACAGGTACTCCTTTAATAAGATAAGGTCTATCTTGAGGGCTAGTTATAAATTTGTTAGACCTCCTGGGTACAGGTTCCGTGGTGTCTGGGGACTCCCATGCCCTTCAAGTGAGCAATTCAAGTAACTCATCAAAGGGTGGAGACACCCAAGAGGTGGAGGGCCGAGACCCAAAAGCCTTCAGGAGGACTGACTCATAATCAGAAGGGTTAAGGGATTTCCAGCCAACCCTCTGTTTAAGAATTTATAATATATCTGCAAAAGAGATATCTTTTGAGGGGGACTGTGGGGACCTTTCTGACTTATCCAAGTCAGTATCCAAAGTGACTGATTCCTGTGGGGAGTCCAGATGCTTCCTCTTGCAGAGTCTCTACCTAGGCACTTCTTCAGTGGGAGTTTCTGGAGAGGTCTCAGAAGAACATGGCTCACCCAATGGGGCTTCCTGAGGCTCAGGATCTCTACGCTTCAATGGAGAATGTGATGAAGAGGAAGACACCGGTGCTTTCAGGGAGGGAGCTGCTCGAACTGATGGAGTGGTCATCAGGGTGAACAAAGCCCTCCTTATAGCCTCGAAGACCCATCGGTCCCAACGAGAGGAATCCCTTGGATCCGAAGATTTGATGGAAACTGTCTGCGCTGGTACGGAGGGCTCTGAGCCAGAGGTCGGGGCCAAACTCACTCAAGCTGAAGCCCCGAGAGGTAAAGTCGGCACCGACAAGTCGGTCCTACTATCCTTCCCGTACCCGATCGATGAGTGTCGGCCCTGAGATCCCTCGGTCAGCGCCAAAGACATCAGGGCAGTAGGGGCCGAAAAGCCTAGATTAGGTGTCGGTCCCAAGGGGTCCACAATCATCAGTTCTGTGCTCTCTGGCTCTGAAACTTCCATACAGATCGGAAGAGGAACAGAAGATGTTGGAGGAACTAAGGTCGGTTCCAAAGCCCCCAGGATTGGTGCTGATAAAATTTTTGCCAGCACCGGTATCTGTAGGAGCTTCATCACCAAGCTGTCCACATCCAAATCAGGCAGTCTACTTGAGGCCTGTGAAGAATGTGACGAAGCCACCAACTGTAATATGGGAGACTTTAACGTAGGAGATACCAGCTCCAAGGTCGGGGACTGGCTCCTAACCATAACGACAGTCTGTTCCGAAGGCTGTGGAAACCAATGCTGAAGCTTTACTAGAAGCTGATTTCTAAGTAGATGGACTCTTTGTTGGCTCCGAAGGTTTTTTGGAGTGCTTGTCTGACTTATCCAGCAACTCTTGGAAAGAGGATTTCAACAGACCCTTATCCATGAGTTTTCTTTTTCTCTCATGCAACACTCTGGAGCTAAAGGAGTGACATATAGTACAGCTTTCCTGCAGGTGTACCTCACCCAAATAGTAGACACATTCAGTATGTCCATCAGAGTTGGTGAACGTCTGATCAAGCTGCAGCGGCAAATGAGATCAGAGGAAAGATCAGGGTGCATGATGGGATAGCGAGTTGGCCTCAAGCTGGTTGAAGACCTTGAGCATTTGCAGTTGGCCAAATCGGAGCCAAGGATCGGCTCCAAACCCATCAGTAAGAATGAATGGTGAGACAGAACAACTTCACATCATAAGTTCTGGAACCAGTCATAAATACTATGGTTATACCACACAAGTGTTTGCATAAAAATAAAGTAACCACTAGCATCAGCACATTGCTAACAATCAGACATTTCTTACTATCAGTTCTAATAAATGGGTTCAGCAGACAGAAATACACACTAATACATACTAATATGTAAAATACAACAAAAGAACATATTTACACTGCACTATATCACTAATTTGTAACAGAAAAATATTAAAACTTAAAACAAAAAGGTCTTGGTACTTGAAGATGTGGGTTTAGCAACTAGGAGACCCTAAATGGCAGGGTTAAGAAGGCATACACTTTTTTTTCCCGTATCTGACAAGTTCTCCTTGTCAATATGGTGAGTAGTACATCCTGAAGCTAGTCATGTTCCCTTTTCAGACTTCAAGGACACTGTGAATAGATCTGCACAGGATATTTATACACAAGTTTGTGAAAAGCAATCTAAAAATAATTGTCAGATCTCTATGAAGCAAGGGGTGGGAGTCTGCCTCAAAGTTATCATCAAACACATCCAGGAGGAATTGCTTGACTAAAGGAATCAGGGTGCGGTGGCTCAAACTCTAGACATTCCACGGCTCTCTTCTGGGGCAGACTTACCTCCTTTAGGCAGCATTTATTTATTTATTTGACATTTGTTGACCGGGACAGTCTGACTGAGCTTGCACCCTTTTTCAGCAGAGGCCCAGGGAGAAAAGCTCCACAATACAAATTATACAAGTACAATAAATTCACAGTAAAAAAAAATTTGATAAGTACAAAAATTCAGAGGACAATATATATACAAGTAAATAAATTCAGAGTACCAATCGTCCAAATAGTAAGGAATTAACAGGAGTGAAGAAAAAAAGACAGTAAAAGTTAAACACAAGAAGACGAGGAAAGATGTCAGGATGCAAAACTTGTTGGAGATCTTGGAAAAAGATGCTATTCAGATAAGTAGTAAGAGTTGGGGAGGTGTGAAAAAGCAAAGTGTAAAATAAGTGCAGAAAAATAGATTATAATAGAAATATTGATGATAGAAGACATAGTTGGATAGTGGGAAACAGGAGGAAGAAGGAAAGAAAGTTAGGGAGCAGAAAGAGGAGAAGGTGAGATAAGGAAAGTTCAGGTAGGATGGTTGCAGGGACATCTCCAGGTACTTAAAATGTAATTTTGACAAGATTTCTTGAATTCCTGTGCATGGATGACACTTCTAAGAGGCATGGGATGCTTATTCCAAAATAGTGCTGGAAGGTAGATGTAGAGATTATGTCCAAAAGATTTTTTTGGTAATTGAATTTGTAAGAGATAATGGTCAGAGCTTGTAAGGGTACGGGGCGAGTTATAGATGGAGACAAGAGAGATTATGCTACGACAAAAGGAGGGATTGTTTAGGATAGTGTGAATGAAAAGGAGTTCAATAAATAAGAGTTGGTTGTGAAACTCTAACAAGATGAGTGATTGAAAAGCAAGCCAGTGGTGTGATTTTGGAGGGAGGTTGGCTGCAAATCTGGCTACTTTGTTGTATGTGGTTTCAGGTTTGGATAGTAAGACTGCAAGTTAGTAAGAATTTCAGAGCTGTAGAAGAGGTTAGGGAGAAGATAAGCCTGGGCAAGTGAAATTCTGAAGCTAGGGGCAAGAAACCTATTGTTTCTATAAAGTAGGGTGAGCTTTTGCTGGGTTTTCTTAATACAGTGGTGTATGTGGCGGTGAAGTTTCAGCTGGTCATCGATGATCACTCCAAGCAGTTTTGGGTGGGATTCAGGTGTGATAATAGTGTTGTTTAGTGAAGAGATTGTAAATGAAGATTTAAGATGGTAGAGAGATTTGGGTAGGAATAAGAGGAGTTTTGTCTTTTTAGGGTTTATTATATGTTGGCTGTTAGTTAGCCAGTTTCAGTTAGATTAAAAGAGGTTTGAGTTAGGGTGAATAGTTCAGAGGTGTCATCAGCAACAGTGATGACAGTGGAGTCATCTGCGTACTGTATGAGGGATGACTGAGGACATGATGTGTGGAGCTGGTTAGTAAAAATGTTAAAAAGAAGCAGGCCAAGAATTGAGCCTTGAGGGACACCCATTTTTATGGGTAGAAAGGGGAATAAAACAGAGAGCCATTTTAAATACTGCTGTCTGTTAGTGAGGTAGCTGGTGAACCAGGAGATAGTAGCAGGGGAGAGGTTTAGTTGAGAAAGTTTGGAGAGAAGGATGGGGTGGGTGACAGTGTCAAAAGCTTTGGAGAGGTCTAAAAAGATGTATGACACCACTTTATTATCGTCTTTGGCTTGTGAGATGGAGTTAAAAAAGAAAATAAGAGTGTCAGTGGTACTGTGATTGGGGTGGAAACCATGCTGGGTAGGGGTGATGAGGTTTTCTTGAGTGAGAAAGGACAGGATTTGTTTATACAAGCAATGTTCAAGAATTTTGGAGAGAGGAGAGAGTATGGCAATTTGGCAATAATGAGAATTCTACAGAGTTTCCACCTTTGTGGATAGGTATAGTGTGGAATTTCTTCCGGACAGTAGGGACAGTGGATTCATGGATAGAGCAGTTTATGAGCATGGAAACCAGATAAACTTATGGAGTTGGCTGCAGCTTTTAGGAATACAAATGGCAATTTGTCAGCTGATGGAGAACAAGGTTTAAGTTTGAGAAGAAGCTTTTTGATGTAGTTAGTAGGGATGGGTATTAGTGAGAAACCTCAGTTTTGTATTGAGGAGGTGGTGGGAGGTGACGGACTGACAAGATTTGAAGTTGGTACAAGTTTGCTAATAGTATCAATGAAGTAGATATTGAAAATGGAGGCAGTTTCTACAGGAGAATTGTTAGGGCAGGGATTTGGTGTTGAGGGTTTCCAGGGTGGAGAATTTGGTTGACAGTATTCCAAAATTTTTGGGGGTTGAAAGGATGATTATTTAAAGGTGAGTGGTAGAATTTCTTTTAACAATGTTTATGTGTTTTTTAGCCAGGTTACAGCGTTCCCTATATTTCTGGAGGTGTAAATGTGACTTTGACTTAAACCAGAGTTTCCATGCAGAATCTCTGCTTTGGATAAGAGACATGGTAGAATTGACAAGCCAGGGTGAGCAGCGTGATTTGACTCTAACAATTCTGAAAAGGGCAAGGGAGTTTAGAGTGTTTGGAAAGATGGAGTTGAACTGATGAGCAGCTATGTCAGGGGGAGGTGAGACAGGAAGGACCAGTTAACTGCAGAGAGATAATTGTTGACAGTCTCGGGGATGAAGTTGCTTAGCTTAGGATATTACTTGAGTTTGTGAGGCTTAGTCTGATGAGGGGAGAATCTTTGGACACGTATTGGGGAGAGATCACTAACTGAGTCTGGAAGGGATTCAGGGTGGCGGTAGAGGTTAGGATGAGAGAGAAGAATCCAGTCAAGGATAGAACTGGTGTTTATGGGTTTGTGAAGAAAAGTGGGAGTAGAGATAACTTGCATGAAGCCATGTAGGTTTATACACGTAGTAGTAGAGTTAGAGATAAAGGAAAGCCAGCTGATATTAACATCACCTAGTATGACAGTTTCATTAGGTATAATGTCAGTAATCCAGTGAAGAATTTGTTCTAACAAAGGTAAGTTGTCTCCAGGGGAGGTATATAAATAGCAGCTATTGTAATGGTTTTGTGTTTGTTTAGTTTGCAATTTGCCAAGATGAGTTCAGCTGAGTAAAAAGAGGGGGGGTGGATTGATTAAGAGGGGATAAGGTTAGGATGTCAGAGTACATGATGGCAACACCTCCACCTTATTTATTCATTTTTTTTATGTGCTCTGTCAAGGCGTAAAATGTTGTAGCTGGGGGGGATTCATTATCCTTGTTATGTGGGTTCAGCCATACCCAACACCTCTGTATCAGAAGATACTACAGAGACATCTGGGGAGAAAAAAAAAAGCTCATGAACGCAAACTATCAAAAGCATTATAGTTTACAGTAAGATAGAGGGTCCCCACTAGGTACTTATCTGTTTGCTGTTCGAAGGTGTGGTCTAGCCTAATGGGCAGACTGAATGTCTCTCTCTTCATCATACAATGCAGCAGCAAGAAAGCGTTGAAGATGGCTCGGTAAATGCTCTTTTGAATCAAGGTATATAGATACGTATAAGGGAAAGATCATGTCGTCTTGACTGAGTGGGAAGGGTGCTCAATTCTGAAAGTAACTCTAGATATTGGACCTCAGCTGGTGGCAGAGTTCACTAAAGGTATGACTGCAACATTGAACCACACTATGCATATACTGACTACAAATGTAACCATTGTCGGTATTATGCTCTTCAACTAAACAGTAAACATACACCATGTGTTTGTGTTGGGGATGCACTGTCACTCCACAGGCACTTTCTAAAAGACAGCACTACTTAAAAATAGGTAAATAAAGGTCCAAAACCAAGAACAAACAGAAAATAATGAAATGTCTTTTCACAGTAATAAAAAAATATTCCTGTCAGTAAAATGACCTGGTAAACTGCAGCTAACTCCATTTACTGAGCTAAAATGCGACAGATATAGAGATACTAGACAATATGAAGTATTAGCAAGGCCTAGAGTGCACAGATAAAAAAATAATTGTGTGCTATCAGATGTGCTAAAAGTTAAATTAGAAAAAAAAATACATTGGCCTAGTTAAGTGGCTTTTTTCCCAAGAAATCCATGCTGTTGGTTAGCTATATTTTTCTTAAGCCTATTATTTTCAGACCTTTTTCACTACTGAAAAGGAATGCAGTCCAGAAAAATGCACTGTTGGATGAGTGTGTGTGTGTGTGTGTGTGTGGGGGGGGGGATAAATTATGGAATATGATGCACAGTTCCAAATATACAACCATCAACACTAATCAAGCTACATTCCTATTCAGGTGCAGAATTTGCTTTTCCTTCACAGTTCAATAAAACTGTCCTGAAAGTATCATTAACTGAATACAGAGCCTTATACAACATACTTGTACTTACAACATAAGACATGTCTACAATCTAAGAAAATGATGTACTGCATGCAAAGTATGAGCAACTTTTATCCTCCTTATCCATAAATGCCATGACCAAAGAATCTGTAATCTGCTTATGTGGTTATTCAAAAATGCCCTATAGTTTAAAAAGTAGATTTTTAAAAATGACAGATTGCAAAAGAACATTAGGTGGCAAACAGATGAATTGAACTTTACAAAAAATGTACAGATTTAGCATGTAATTCAGAATATCATCTAATAAGGTATACAAAACCAAAATGTCTGTATTTAACTTTCTATAATTTTAGAATAAAACAAACTTGAAAAGGGCCATTTTTAAGCCAGTTAAACTCTTACGTTTATGCCTTAATTTTGTTGTTTATTAGCAGTAGTTCTACTACTCCGGTAAAATTCCATTCAGTATTTCTCAAAAAAGAAGAGGTGCCCAAATAAGCAAAAGTAAAGATTTAGGAACAAAAGTGCCTTAACGGGATCTCTTTCAAAGCATTCTCTTCTCTTGGAATGAGTAACCTAGCTATAGCGATTATGACCACATGACTGCAAGGTTGATGTCCACTAAAAACATATTCCTAAACTGAGTGCTTGAAGCTGCCACCATTGTAGAGTGCTGTATGACAGCATTGGCGAAGAAGGAATTTGCTTTCTTTTGCTTTCAGGTGACAAGATAATATGTACCATGCTCGTCATTTGAATAGTGTTTGTTTAGCAGGGGAAACCACCTCCCCTTCCACAAGCAAAGAAAATGAAAAGCTGCCTCAACTACTCCTTAAATTTCATGTTTATTATATCCATATCCATATCATTGCTGGAGCCTTCCAGTGTCCTGAAAGAGTGCTCTTCAAACTATCTGGAGATATACAGAGCTGAGTATATTTTTCTGGCACTTCAGAGTTGTGCACTGTTATTTTTGCTTCACTGTATAGTTTTTCAGATCTCTGCTGAAGGTGTTGGTTTTCCCATACCCACCCTCCCTATTCCTGTGCTGTTGTTTAAATTTGGAGGCTTTTGCAGTTGCACGCCCCCACTGTAGATTTGATCTGGGACACTCCCCCCAGTCCCATCTCTTTACCTAATTCTACCTAAAAGACTCCTTCTGCACTTGTTTTTAGTCATGTTTAATATTTTTTAAACTGTTTGGTCTAACATTGCTACATACTCAAGTGTGCTAGCTTGTACTGCATTTGAATTGTTTTTACTGCTGTTTTAGCTACTTTTCTGTATATATATATATATATATATATATATATATATATATATATATATATATATATATACCTTTCCTGTAACTAGTGTAGTCCAGATTCAGATTTTCTGTATCCATGACTGTATGTAAGCTTCTGAGCCCCCCCAAGCTTTGTGTTGGAGGGAAGCCCTCTAGCTTATCAGTGGGAGTGGTAAGCAACAGGTAACCTATCTACCACATAAGGAGTGGTTCTGGCCCAGAAATTGTAGTTATTGGCCGTTTGGGCAGTTTGTCCATCTCTCTCAACTTTCTAATTTAAAAGCCCGCATTTGCACTTGTTTCCCCCCTTTCCTGTAACTAGTTTAGTCCAGATACAGATTCTTAGTTTTAGCACTTGAATTTGCTTATTCGTGATCAGCACTTGTTCAGAACTTGTAAGCACTAAATAACCTACTAATTACTACATCACTCAACCTTACTCATTACCTAGAGGAAAACAGTTTTGGTACTTACTTTCCTCACTTGCTTAGAGAAAAATAGCTCTTGTACTCACTTTCCTCACTTATCTAGAGGAAAATAGTTTTTATTCAGGCATGTTCAAGGGTCAGCTCCCAGTGTTCTCTCCTGTCTATCTGATGAATGTGGGCATGTTGGGGCAATGTAGAAATTGCCTCATGTACACAGAGAACCCTCTCATCCTACCACCCAACACTACAACCTGTGAGAGATGCACTTATCTAGCCAAACTGGAGGTAAAGCTCTCTCCAATCAAGACTGAACTTGACAGTCAAGAGGAGAAGGGAAACACTTTCACCACACCACACTCATCACATAGTCTCACTAAATCTACACCACCAATATCCACACATAGAAACACAAAAACATTCGCAGAGGCTCTCAATAATAATCTGCTCAAGCAACAGAGACCTCCAAAGCAGAAATGCAAGCAACCTCCATCCCCCAACACAAACCAAATGACACATAACCCACAGACTCAGTGTGTCACTCAACCACAGCCAATAAGGCAAAACAACGTACCCAACACACTAGTCATAGTTGACTCTATAGTCAGGCACACTGCTGTCCCACTCACCAGGCTAAACAAGGAGAAGGTTACTGTCAGCTGCCTGTCGGGTGCCAAGATCCGCCACATAACCCACGCACTCAGGTCACTCCACAACAAGTACAAATATGACTCTGTCATTGTCCATGTTGGTGTGAACGACCTGAGACATACCTCCATGGACTACATGAAAAGAGACATGGAAGAGCTCTCCAATCTTGTAGCCCAGGCAGGTATGACCCTAGCTATGAGTAGCATTCTGCCATCACCCAGAATGATGCCGCAATACAAGGACAAAATGATTGACTTCAACAATTGGCTAAGCTTCTGGTGCCATTCTAAAGGGATCCAGTATCTGTCTGCCTGGGATGACATGGTCGACAGACCACGATGCTTTGCCAGAGATGGCCTGCACCTGTCACCCCTGGGATTCCGGACACTGGCTAAGGTTCTTGCCGTCCCTATAGTGCCTTTTTTAGGTAAGGTTCAAATGACAATTTCACCACCATAACAGGAACAGGCTAGCAAAAACTGAGGGTGATGCTACTCAATGCTAGAAGTCTAAATCTCAAAATGCACTCACTCAAGGCACTCCTTAAAATGGAGAACATCAATATCTGTACAGTGACTGAGATCTGGTTCAAGGCTCCAGAGAGCACCCCTGCACTACCAGGCTATAACTCATACCACACTTTTCGGCCATGTAACCTGGACCGGAACACCAAAGGCAGAGGTGTGTCCATATTCACTAAGGCTATCCACACCTCCAGGCTAGTTGCTCAGCATAATGCAGCTGAAGTTATCTAAGTGCAACTAACTCTGGGCAAAGCTGCAATCCAAACTGTAGCTTACAACAGATCACGCACCATGCCCCCAGGATTCCCACTCCTCTTTTCTTGATGTACCAGAAAATATTAGGGTTCAACCAAACACCCTAATAATGGGCGATTTCAACTACTCCACCATTAACTGGGAAAACTACTCATGTACTAACTCCTTCGCTCAATGCTTTCTGGAATTCATAAACTCCAATGCCATGGATCAACTTATCCACACCCCCACCAGGGACAACAGTATCCTAGATCTAGTCATTACCAAATGAGTGACCAGTGTTCCACACCAGAAGTCAACGCCTCATTGGTCCGATCCGACCATAAGCTAATTACCCTAGATATCCACATCCTGCCCCCACCCCCCATTAAAGAAACCATGGTAAAACATTTCTTCAAAGCCAACTTCATGCTTCTTAAGAAGAAGTGGTGAACTTCATGACACCCATGCAGATGGACAATACAGTTATGACTACTGAATCCTACACAATTGCACTTTATAAGCACTTACATGAGTGCATGGATCATGTTATCCCAAACAGAACCAAGACGCTATCCTCCAAAAAAAGAAGCCAATCTGGTGGTCCCCTGCCATAAACAAACTCTACAACAGAAGGAAGAAACTGTTGCAAAAGAGAGTAAAATCCCATGAGTGGAGGAGCTCCCTGGTCAGCCTCAGTAAGAAGCTGCGATCCCTGATAAAATCCTCCAAAGCTAGTTATGAAAACAAAATCACCACTGATTCTAAAGACAACCACAAAGCATTCTACAGCTATGTCAAGAATCTCAATGGCAACACTCAGATCTGCTCTGAGTTACAGCACAATGGCACTAAATATACAGACCCAACTGATATTGCCAACATCCTGGCAGATAGGTTCAGTGCTAACTTTACCCCCTCTCACCCCCTAAAGAGCCCATCTCTATACTGGAAGAATGCAAAGTTCCTATAATCACGGCTGCACAAGTAAAAAACACACTCTCCAAAGGCAAGAACACAGCATCCATGGGACCAGACAACATCCCAGGCTGCGTTCTACATGAACTACAGAACGAACTGGCACCCCACCTAAGTACCATGTTCAATCATAGCCTCACCTCAGGCTTTGTGCCTGCTGAATGGCGCACAGCGATGGTTATCCTACTCCACAAGGGGGGAGCCACCATGGACCCCGGGAACTACCGCCCCATTAGCCTGACGTGCCTGGTCTGCAAGGCCATGGAACGTATCATCATGGAACTTATAAACAAAGACATTGGTAATCTCCAAACTCTGGACCCCACCCAGTTCGGGTTTGTAAAAGGCAGATCATGTCTCCTAAAGCTGATAGACTTCTTTGAAGCAGTCACCAAAGCCGTAGACAAGGGTAAGGTGGTTCACACAGCCTATCTAGATCTTGCCAAGGCGTTCGACACCATCCCCCACTCTGGAATTATAGATAAACTCACTAAACTAGGTATAAATCCCTATGTCACAAGATGGGTTGCCAACTGGCTCACTGACAAAACCCACACTGTGAAAGTAGCAGACTCCAAATCCGGCTTCAGACCAGTGACAAGTGGAGTACCACAGGGTTCAGTCCTGGGTCCTCTCCTGTTTGGTATCTACTTCTCTGAAGTACAGGCTAACACAGAAGGTCTTCGGCTAACAAAGTTCGCAGATGACTGCAAACTAGGAGCCATAATAGAAACTCCTAACAATGTGGACATCCTACAAAAGGGCCTCACTGAGACAGATGCCTGGTGTCAAAAGCTCAATGCCAAAAAGTGCAATGTCATCCCCTTTGGTAAAAACTCTGTAGCCGTGAACTACAACATAGGCGGTAGTATACTTAACACAGAAAGTGTGATAACAGACCTTGGGACACAGGTGGGCAGTAGTCTCTCCTTTGATAATCACATCGCCACAGTAGTCAGAAAATCCTCCTACGTGGCACACCTCATCATAAAAGGTTTCTCATCCAGAAAAAAAGAGGTCATTGTTCCCCTCTACTCGTCACTCAGACCCATTATAGAGTACAATGCCACTTTTGGTATGTTCCTCACAAGACATCTACAACAACTGGAAAGGCCACAGAAATACCTCACAAAGAGGATTACTGGCCTCAAACAGATGCCCTACCCAGACCGTCTCAAAATCTCCATCTTTACTCCATCGCATATCGCCTACTCAGAGGTGATCTCTGCCTAACATACAAAGCTATGTGAAATGCAGAGCTGTTGGACATGCTCCACTTAAAGAAATCCCAATCCCTCCGAGCTACACGCTCTAGGGGACCTAAACCTTGTCACCACAGTAAACAGAACATGCCGGAGGGATAGATTTCTGTCCCAGAGACTTCCCATACTCTGGAATAAACTACTTACCTATATCAAACAAAGCTCCTCATTAGCACTCTTCAAGAAAAATCTTGATGATTGGATGGGAAATAGGAAATTCACCCCGGGGATTACCTCTGTGGCTCTGCTCGACAGTGGCACAGGAAAATAATTTTCTTGGGTGGCAAAAGCCAGGGTACCTTTTTGGCTGGGCTTGTATAGGTCCCAGGCCCGATAGCCTAGTATCTACCTATGAACCTATTAAAGTCACGGCTAGCAGTGTGCACTCAGAATATAAACAATACACTCTCCTACCCTATTGGCCTCCAAGAAAAAAAAATGGTTACTAGCTTGTACATATATTTTTTTTCCACACAGAGCAAAGAATCATAACGTTCTTTAGACACAGTCTGCAGCTTTAAGATTCAGCAAGTAGAGATGATGGCTACAAAGATAAGCATTTTGTAGTATCTAAACTTCAAATTCACTGAACCAGTTAGTTTGCAGGTCAGGAAGGTCAATACTTTAATCATGAAGTTTAAATGCAGTGGTACAGATTTTTTTTAACAAAGGGTTTAAGGTTACACCATCAGCTGGGGTAAAGCCCAAGTTCTACCTTTCACCAAAGAGGGGAACTTCTAAAGGACCAAAACATGAACTCTGATTGCAAGGATGTAAGGTCCAAACCATGCCAATATTTTATTTTTTATTTGCAACTTTTCCCCTCTGCTGCCTCCTGACCTCTTCTTGGTCAATCAGCCCATTTGCTCCCTTCACCAGGTGAGAGTTGACCAAGCAAGATTGTCATTAAGATTAGCAATTATGGGTGGTTTGAAGCTATGTTGATCTTCATGCAAGCCCTAACCTTGTATGCCTCCAATGAGGCACTGGGAAGGGGATATGCAATAGGCAGTCTATGGAGGACATCCCCTCGCTTCCACAAGATTTGTTCCCTCTAAGCAGCCCTGTCCTTCCCCCATGGCACAAGCAGTGGTCTCTTCAGTCTCAAGCAATGTGCTCGCACTGGTCTCAGTGTGCACGCAAGCCCTAAGCTCGGAGACTATGACACACTTCTTAACTCCTCCTCTCCCTGCCTGGCTCCTTCAGTGTTGGGCCACTAATGAATCCCCAGTCACCTGGGTCATGGTCACTACTCCATTCTTCTGTGCCATGGAGCCAGGCCTGATCAAACTACCATCTGAAGTAAGACAGATAACTCCTCAGAATGACCAAATTAACAGGCATAGGGAATTTATGTCTCTTAGACAATAATTCTCTTTCACCTGATTAGGCATTATTATGGGAAGGCTTCATGGATAATGCAAGGATTCTTTAATTTCATATGAAAGCCCATCAGCTAAATGCCCACCAATGAGAAGACAGACCATCTGTTGAGAATAGGCATTCTGCCATAGTACACAGAAGGACCCAGTACTCAGATCAGAATGGTTAATAATGGAGGACAGGACCCAAATAACAAGGTACTAGACCCAGCAAGGTAACCATGACGTAAGGTAGAGAAACACTGCCCTTTATGATCTGAACTTCAGGAGAAGGGTTAAAAAATTAGTAGATATGGGAGGGGAGGACATGAAGCAGGAATGTGATGTACTTCCAATGTATTGAGAATGCATTCACTGCTGCTCTGCCATACCCTGGTAGGAAGAAAACCAGGGCATGTCTGTATTACCCTTGACAATTAACAGGCCATTTCCAATGTGATGAGTATCTGGAAGACTATCTGTATGTTCCACAGAGCTACAAGGAGCTACAGAAATTATACTATCATGAATCAGTTTGTCCACTAGGACTTTAGATTCTACCAGGATGTAACACTGAGTAGCCCACTCACAAATACAAATTACTTTTCTGCAGAGAGGTAGGACAGAGTTGCAACTTGACTGTTCATAACTCGGGTACTAGACTACAGCCTAAAGTTCTAAACTCATTAACAAAGTTTCAGCTCCAAGAGATATTCCAAAAGATGAATGTTTTATTTCCATAGGAATAAACAGTTCAAGTGTTAACTGTAGAAGGTCACAACCTACCCTGATGCCTCCAAAGTAAAGAATGTCTTTGGAGAAGGATAGTGGAAGAAAAAGAACCCCCCAATTCCTGGTTGTGGAATGAGGCTCATCAAGTTGAAGAGAGGATGCTTGAACCAGTGCCCGGAGGATATATGACTGCCTGCATGGCAACCCTTCTTACTGCATGTGAAACAGAATGCATGCTTAAACAAATTTTATCTGTACTGTAACTGTTTCACAGCTGCATTGTATTTGTCCTGGGTACCTTTTGAAAATGAGCCCTGCCCAGTAGGGTACCACAGGCAACTAAACAAATAAATAAAAGAGCATAAGCAGCTCTTTCGATAGTGCAGGTGCTCATGTCATCACCAGGGAAGGGATTAGGCTGGCGTGGATAAAAGCAACCTTGATACCTGCCTGTTATGGCATTCCTGACTCACCCCCTCCCCCCAGGACTGACTGGGTATCTAGCAATGGGAAGCCTGATGGTCATCAGACAGAAGAGGGAGGCTCCTAATTAAAAAAAAAAAAAAAAAAAAGCTTACGCTTGCTCTTTGGGGTTATAGAGAAAACAAGATTGTGTTGAAGAAAAGAACAGAATTTGACACCAACTTCAGACAAAGTATTGCCCTTTTGTTCCATTCTTTTCATGTGATCCTTCACATCTGGGCTGAAGATTTCTTGACCACAAAAGTGTCTGCTCACAAGAGTTGTCTTGGACTCCTTGATGAAATATAAAAGGTGGAGCTAGGCACAGCAACATAATGGAACGCCCCCAGCTACTGCCCTCTCCAGACATTCTCCATCATTAAAGAATACATGATGATGATGATGGCCATAGTGTACGTCATGATTGTCCGGGACAAAACTTTCTCCTGTCCATTTATTTATTTATTTTACATTTGTTTACCGGGAAAGTCATCTTGAAAATGCCCAGTGCAGGATGTCACTTCATCAGACACATTCCTAAAGAACTCTACTTTTAAATCCAAGTATGAAAGCACCCTCAAAACAAGTGCTAAGGAAGTGTATGCATGCTTCCAAAGAAAGTTACATACTGAGAATCTTTATTAGGTGGTCTTCTCAAGAGACTGGGAGACCTTGTAAGATCATACAGGTCCTTGAGACAATGCAACACTTTGTCTGCTTTCTTAGGAATTTGGGCCAGTGTGTCAGTTTCAGTGGACATTCTGACAACCTCTGCTGCTGGATTGTTTGATGGACAAAGAGGCCGTCTGTAGTGTTCTTTCTGAATAGGATACATGGCCTTCAGGCCATTTCCCCTTTTGCCTTATCATCCCAGAATCTCTTCAAACATGGAGTGATTTGGGAAATCTGCATTTACATCAGGTAAGTGTACTCTAAGGGGGAATTCAAGTTTCATTCTTTTTCACCCGACTTATGTTCTCGGGGGGGGGGACAACACTGAGGAAGATGAAGAAGGTGACCTATGACCTGGGGTGGGTGCCCAGACTTCAAAAGGCCCTTTGATTCTGATATCTTCCTAGTGGTGCACTGGCACAGCAACAGATAAACCCAGGCCTTAAGAATAGGTTAAATTTCAGGCTGACTAAATGACAAAGGAAGATAAAGAGCAGAGGACTGATATAGATGGAACAATAGGAAACTAACCCAGACATCAAAACCAAAGTTTCCAGCACTGTCCTGATGGTAGCTGGGAAAGCTGAGACTGACATTAATGCTGAATGAAAAGAAATCAACACTAACACAGACAGCTCAACTATGACTGAAGAGCCACTGGGATCAATTGGAAGATGATCCTGGAGTGATCAATGCTTACACCAGTGCTGATGACCCCATCAACTTAGAAATATCCAGCATGGAAAGAAAAGCAATACCGATAAAGAGGATGTTGGCACCAAATCCGTCTATGCTAGCCATAAGGAAGTTAGTGCCACAGATGTGGACACTGATGGTAAAGTATCCAATGGCCTGCAGACAAAGGGGTGGATGGAAAGGTAATACTAGCTTCAGTCTGGGGCACTGCTATAGAAAAGGCCATAGTGATCTGTTACTGTGTTAATATGATGATTTCTACCAGCTTCCTACAATCCAAATTAACCATGAGGGAAGTGTGAGTTTGCATCACTGTCATTGGTTTCAGAGATTACTCCAAATTAACTGTGAACTCCCTGTCCTACACTGATTCTACCAAAGATGGCGTTAGGTAAGAAAAGGGGAATAGCAAGCCTCTTTGTTACCACTATGAAGACAGGCTTTTTATCAGGAGATTCCATAGCTCAGCTGGCCAGCTTAAATGTAGGAAGGGGACTCTGATGTTTCTCATACTTTCTCTACTTATTTATCTCGGACATTGGAAAGAAGGACTAGTGCTTAACACCCAAATCTCTAATAGCCAAAAAAGAAGCAGTGCTTGGTGGTGATGAGGATTCAGTCAATAACAATGAATACATGTGGGCATTCAAAAACTGATGTTTGAAGTCAAACTGAAATCATTTCTTTCTATACCTTTTTAAAACAAGAAACATCTTTATTAAATTATCATGTATGACATAGGCACTCTTACATTTATATACATAAAAATAAACCATACTGACACGATCTCAGTTGCAAACATTATACATTACAAACTCTGCAGACAAAACTGCAGCTGGCAAACATTATACATTACTTATAATATATCCAGTCATTGTCAGTCAACCATTACACAGCTCATTCAATTCCTGCCTTCTTTTAAACCTTGTTCTTCCTCTGCATGTATTTATCTCACACTTCTCATTTTTTCCTGTGTAATTTGCTCCTACCATTTTCTAAAGATCCGACTTCCAGTTGTTTTATCTCCGTTACTATTTTCTCTACTTCTAGTAAAGTGCGTTTAGACTTTGATTTCTATTTTCTAGTAATTGCTTTTTTGTCAGCCATCAAAATTAGACTCAGCAAAGCCTTACTATGTCTAACCAATTCCAATTCTGTAACATAACTCAAAAAATAATTTCCCCAGTTACATCAATTTGCTCACCCAGCATCTCTGACAGAGCAGTCTGGAGGGAATTTTTAAAGTCTGCCAACTCATTACATTCCCAGAAAATATGTTCTCAGTTACCTCTTTCGTCCCCATGATACCTCTGACATTTGCTGTCTATCTGAAGAAAAATTCTTTGGAGTCTACTTGGGGTATAGAAATACCTATGTAAACACTTCAAGCAAAGATCCTAAATCTTTTAGACTTTGCATATTTGGGAGACAAAAACCTATATCCCCCATTGCTTCTCTGTGAATTGTTTATCAAATATCTCTTCCCAATTGCAGAAGTAAAGTCCTTGTAAAGTCACACATGCTGAGGTGGTCATTTTCAGCCTTCTCCTCTAAACAATAACAGGACTGGATATGGCTGATTTGCATCCCTGCAGGCGCACTAATGAAATTCATTCTACAACTTTACTAAAAAAGAAATGAAAAGCCAATAATCACACAAACCAAACAAACGGCCACAATTGCCAAAGCTGGAAAATACTTGGTGCCTGAGATATGGGTGAGAATTCCAAAAATCAACTCTGGTTAGCAACCAAAATTTCCCAAAAGGAAATCCACAGGACAAACACTAAACACAAGCACCATGAGAAATCCTAGTGCAAGCAGGAAGGTTTGGTGAAAAAGAGAAGGGAAAAACAATGTGCTGAGATTCTTTTAGGCATATTCTTTCTTTCTCTCTCTCTCTCTCTCTTTTTTTTTTTTTTTGCATAAAGTGCTTCCACAAACAAGCAAACCACCAAACTAAAAGAATAAGAACTATTCATGACACAAGGGAAAAAAGAAGTTATGTACTCACCATAACGTTCCATCTGAATTGTTGCTCTTCATTTGTCTTCAACCTATGGGTATAGGCACTAACATTGGTGCCGAGCCGGCCATTTCAAGGCTACGGTGCCAAATTTGAGCTCCTCCACTACTGATAATGCCCTTCTCTTCCTTACTACTTCAGATCAAGTTTGTCTGAAAGCCAAGCACCTGCTCAAGATAACACAGACACCTCACTACTGCCACACACCCCAGCCCAAAAAGATCAGAAAGAGAGAAAGGGCGGGAGGCTCCCTCTGCCAGATTAATTGACTAAGGAAGGGGGAAGGGGGGAGGGAAGGTTGAAGACAAATGAGCAACAATTCAGATGGAACGTTATAGTGAGTACATAACTTCTTTACCTGAAATTGTTGTCTTCATTTGATCTTCAATCTGTCGGACAGAGTTCTCAGCTACTTGCACTTTGGGAGGCTCTATGGAAGGATATTTTGGAGCATGGTGGAACCAAAGGAGGCTCTGTTCCAGGATAAAATATCTAATTTGTAGTGGGCTATGAAGGTGTGAGACCTAGCCCAAGTAGCCCCAGCACATATCTCAACCACTGGTACTCTGGATGAAAAAGGTGATGAAATAGAGACTGCTCTGGTAGAATGTGCTTTTACTGAGGAAGGACTTGACTTCAGTCAGCAAGCAACAGCAGCTGACACAAAAAAACATTGACTCTAGTATTCGGGCTGGCCGAGGGCTACCACAGTAGGGATAACCCACAGGCGATGACTGCAACAGTGAAACACAAAGAAAGTACAGTTGTGTACACTTACCATAAATGTAGATGTTCGTGTATATTCACTGTTGCAGTCATCACCTGTGGGTTTTTCCTGCTGTGGTATCCCTTGGCCGGCCAGAATACCAGAGTCAAAGTTTTTCTGAGTCGGCTGCAGTCAGGTCGTCAGTGCTATACAGCAAGGCAGCCGACGTCATTACATCAGTTTTGCTTGCCCTAACCCATCAGAAGCACAAGGAAATAAGGTAAAGTGGTCCTGGTGGCTAGAAACCACTGTGGGAAGCTTATGTCCCCCTAGGGGAAGAGGATATAAGGGGGTGAAGGGAGGGAAACCAGGACTGCAACAGTGAATACACTCGAACATCTACATTTATGGTAAGTGTACACAACTGTACTATGTTCTTCATGTTTCACTGTGGCAGTCATCACCTGTGGGAGGATTCCCAAAGCTGAGGAGAGGGGTGGAAGTATAAGTAAGAGCCCTAGGTATGGGTCAGCAAGCCCTGCAGAACTGCAGAGGCAAACCCTGCCCTAGACATAGAAAAAAGAGGTAGATGGTAATGCTTTGTAAAGGTATGAACAGAGGTCCAGGTGGCAGCTTCCAAGATGTCCCTGGTGGGGACTCCTCTGAGGAAGGCTGTGGAAGTGGAGGCTGCCCTAGTGGAATGGGTATGAACAGACTTGGGGGGGGGTTCCCATGTAGTCTGTAGCAGAAATGGATACAGTGTTATATCCATTTGGAAATGGTTTGCTTGGAAATGCCCTTCCCCTCTGCTCTGCCTTGGGGCAAAGCTGACAAGCAACTGGTCTGTTTTTCAGAAGGGTTTAGTATGGTCCAGATATTATCTGAGTTGTCTGTGCATGTCTAGTGAGTGCAGAATTCTTTCCCCCTTGTTTAGAGGGTTGGGAAAGAAGGTGGGTAGGCGTATGGCCTGGTTGAGGGTCACAATCAGATACCACCTTGGGCATAAAGGAGGGGTTAGTCCGCAGGGAGATCCTGTCTGCATGGAAAATGATGAAGGGCTCAACAGCCGTGAGTGCCTGAAGTTCTGAAATGCTTCTGGCTGATGTGATAGCTAGTAAGAAGGCAGACTTCCAGGAGAGGTATTTCAATTCTGTTGAAGCAGCAAGTTCAAGAGGAGGTAAGGTTAGTTTTTCTAAAACATAATTCAGGTCCCAGGCTGGTGTGGGAGGCCTTCTGGGAGGTCAGATATTAGAAGCACCTCTGAGGAATTGTTTAATCAAAGGATGAGAGAAGAGGGGAGGTCTGAATCGTGATGGGCTGAAATGGCTGAGACATTGATTTTAATAGAAGAGGAGAGCCCACTTTTGAGCAACTCGACTAGGTAATCCAAGATAAGAGGGATGGAAGGATGTGAGGTATGACCCTCTGGACTGGCTCCAGGAGCAGAATCTTTTCCATTTCCCTGCATAAAATTTTCTGATGCTGGGCCTTCTGGCCAATGTGATAATGTCTAGGACCTGTTTGCTTAACATGGACTCCTTGTTAGCTTTTAAGGTATAAGCCATGTTGAAAGATTGACAGTCTGCAAGTCTGGGTGCAGTATCTTCCCCCTCACCTGGGTCAAGAAGTCTGAGATCAGGGGAAGCTGCTTGGAGGGCTGTAAGGTCCGGCTGCGCAGTAAGGGATACCAATGCTGTCTAGGCCAATCTGGAGCAATGAGGATGGCCTTTGGTCTCTCCTCCCTTATTTTGATCAGTACCTTAGGAATAAGAGGCAGAGGAGGGAACACGTACACAAAGAGGGAGTTCCAAGGGAAGGTCAAGCCATCCACCTTCCATGCTAGGAGGTTATACTCCCTGGTAAAGAACCTTTTCCCCTGGTGGTTGAGGTGCGAAGCAAAGAGATCCACTTCCAGAGTCCACCACTCCTGAGTGATTTGCAGAAAGATTTCCCTGTGGAGCTGCCATTCATGAGGGACCAGTAAGTTTCTGCTTAGGTGGTCTTCCAGGGTGTTGTTGACCCCTGGTAGGTATTTGGCAATTAGTTGTAGACCCATGGAGGTGGCTGTCAGCCAGAGGCTCATGGCTAGTCTGCACAGAGGGTAAGATTGGGTCCCTCCCTGTTTGTTGATGTACCACATTACTGTGATGTCTGTTTTTATAAGGAGGACCCCTGGCCTGAGATGGGGTTTGAAGGATATCAGAGCCTTTTGTACTGCCATCATTTCTTTCTTTTTGATCTGTAAGTGAAGGTGCAGGGCATCCCAAAGACCTTGGGTGCACCTGCCTGCAAGGTGAGTGCCCCAAGCAATGTCTGAGGCATCAGTGTTGATGGTCTGGCTGGTAGGTCGGAGGATGAAGGGAAGACCCTTGTCCTTGGCACAGGCCTCTGCCCACCAGAGAAACTTGGCCCTTATACAAGGGATCAGAGGGAGAGAGGTCTCTAGAGACTGAGAGTGCTGGCACCAAAGGTTCTTTAGAGACCACTGAAGTTTTCTCATGTGAAGCCAGAAGAATTAGAAGGATGCAAGATGCCATGAATCCTAGGGCTTGCAGGAACTTCCTCATTTTGAGGTGACTTCTGGAAGCCAGCTGGGTAAAGTAGAGAGACAGAAAGCTCTGCTTTTCTGGGGATATGAAGGCCATTTGGGATGCTGTGTCTGGCAGAGCTCCCAAGAAAATGATCTTCCTCGTGGGAGTTTGCTTTGATTTCTTCTCATTGATGATGAACCCTAGGGAATTTAGGAGGGATTTGACAAAGAGAAGGTCCTGGAGAATCTTTTCTTTGCAATCTGCCTGAATGAGGCAGTCGTCCAGGTAAGGGTAAACCTGTATATTTCTCTGTCTGCAAAATGCCATGGCCGGGGCTAAGCATTTGGTGAATTCTCTGGGTGCAGTAGATAAGCCAAAGGGCAGTGCACAGAATTGAAAGTGTTGTGATCCTGCTCTGAAGCGCAGGAATTTCCTGCAGGATTCCCTTATAGGGATGTGGAGGAAGGCATCTTTTAGGTCTAGGGTCACTAGCCAGTCATGTTTTGTTAGCATAGGCAGCAGCTGCTGCAAAGTTGGCATTTTCAATCAGGGGACCACCAGGGAGGTATTCAGAATGGATAGATCCAGGATGGGGTGCCAAGTGCCCTCTTTTCTAGGAACAAGGAATAGTCTAGAGTAAAAAGCCTTTGCTTGTTTGATCTGAGGGGACAGGTTCTACTGCCCCCTGGGATATGAGAGTGTGGACCTGTTTCAATGCCTCTGTCCACTGATTTGGAGGCAAGTCTGAGTACCCCCTTGGAATTGGGAGTTCACTGAAAGAGAATTTGTATCCCTGAAAAATTATCTTTAAGACCCATTGGTCC
The DNA here is from genome assembly GCF_019279795.1 of Protopterus annectens. Classification (NCBI taxonomy): domain Eukaryota; kingdom Metazoa; phylum Chordata; order Ceratodontiformes; family Protopteridae; genus Protopterus; species Protopterus annectens. Next base: position 751,942,680 of record NC_056735.1, on the reverse strand, counting down.
TTTGTTACAAAAAGCCAATTTTCTTTGAAGAGGGAGAGAGAGCCTTCTTCCTAGTTTTTGTACAATGCACCAAATACCTTCGGATCCACCAATAAGCGCTGTAAACTCCAGTAACCACAATGTAAGATGCTTCAAACACGGTGTTTAATCCACATAACGCCAAAAAATAACATTGAAAACAGACATACACGACTTCCCAGTGCTGTAATTGTACGTGAATAGAATTATTCAAGTACAGGACATAAACGTAACATATCGAAAGTCGTAGCACCGGTGGACAAACAAAAAAGACGCCAATAATAGATCAAAAAGTTTAGCGCTTTCAACCAAAGTAACCTGGTCTTCTTCAGAACTGAATCTGTAAACAATCATTCAGTTTATATAGATTCATTGGCGCCAAAAAAATGTTACTCCTTAAAGGTACAATGTTACCCATTGAATCGCTATATCCCACATGTATTTTGTATCTATTACTACTGCGTTTTGGTAAAGCTAGTTATACTAGCCTATTTACAATGAAACAGTATAATATACAATAATATAATGTTAAAAACATAAAAAATGCATAGACCAAATGACAAAATCTAAATAAATGTCTGAAATGTATCTCCCCTGTCTATAACATATACAAAATTGCCATAATAGCTGCCGTAAATATTTCCAAAGTGTACTTAGTAATCAGTGGGTATACAGACTCATTTAGAGTTCTATAGAGTAAAAAAATAATAATAACCACCATATAGTTAACATGGATAAAAATATTGTCCAGAAAATTCATCCCTACTCTGCGTTGTCATAGAGCTAGTAAAAAGACGACAAGACATATTCCTTGAGGCACATAGTTCAGAATTGAATTAAATATTGGAAAAAAAATTTTTTTAGTAAAAAAATTTTTTAGTAAAAATTTTTTTTGGTAATTATTTAGTAATTTTTTAGTAATTTTTTTTGGTATGCATGGACTCGTAGTGTGTGAATATGTGGATGTAAAATATATATAATATTAATGTGTAAACTTCATAAGTATATGTTTGTGACATAAAATTCTAATTATATAAAAGTATTCAAACTGTATAAAAATACTCTACCCAAATATAACGCTAAATGTATAAAATACTAGTAGTCAAATATCTCTATCTATACTACCTAAATAGTTCAATGTAATAAGGAACTGTAATATTAAAATTGATAATAATGAAAAATGAATACAGATTAAAAATCTACAGCATAAGTTAATATACATAATTAAAAAATGGTTGAAAACACCATAGTTGATTCATATACATTAATATTAGTGAATTGTTGTAAAAAGGTGTATGTTGAAGGTTTTATGAGCATAGTTAAAAACTAAAAAGTGTTGTATAAGTAACCATGTTACACTAGAGATTTTATGTGAGGAAGGGACTAATTAAATAAATAAATGTATAATCAAATAAGAACATTTCAGTATTGTACATCCTATTCATAACAATGATGTAGTAAAACGATGACTAACAACTCCATAACCTATGTCCAAAATTAATACATAGACTAAAACAGTAAACTTTTCGTTGATATACTATCATTTAGTCCTGGTGGACTGGTGGCATCCAAATATATTTGCCACCATGTTTCTCTGAATGCAAGTAATCCCCTGAGGTCACCACCCCTAGGATTATTGTAGATTACTTCTAAAATTTCAAATTTGAATGTATGTTCAATTCCGAATGATGCAACATGTCTGTACAAGGCATTGGTAGTGTCCCTGGTCTTAATACTGTATAAATGGTTGTATATACGTTTTTTCAAACAACGTTCTGTCCTACCCACATAAAATGCCGTACAGATGTCGCACTTAGCTAAATAAATAACTTGTTTCATGTTACAATTTCCTTTCTTACATATAATTGTACTTTTATGTCCATTCTGGAGTAAAATTTTTTTATCACAATACATGTATTTGCAATAATTGCAGAATCCACATTTTCTACTACCTCTGTTATTAATATTGTTCTTATTGTCACCTTTATGATATTCCAATAGTTTTTTCATATTTTGTCCCATCCTATATACAAATTTCGATTTAGTACCCAAGATGTTGACCAAGTACTGGTCGCTACTAATCAAATACCAAAATTTGTAAATAATTTTCTTAATTTTGTCGGCCCCAACATTGTAAGGTATAATACAAGCACTTTGGTATCTTGGACCCACTCCTTCATTATTCGTATTAGGAAAGTTTTGAATATCACCTGACCCTAGTAAAGGTTTGTATTTTGTACCCCATTGGTCCACTATATGTGACACAACCTCATCCATCATAGATTTAGGATACCCTCTTTGGGAAAAAAAATTCCTTAATTAGTAAAAGTTCGCTTTTCATATCTTCAAACTCAGATACCATTCTGGCTGCTCTAATGCATTGTCCTTTAAAAAAGTACAGTTTTGTACCTACCATAAATGTAGATGTTCGAAGATCCACATTGCTGCAGTCCTTACATATGGGTAGTCCGCTGTCCTCGGTCGGCCCGAATACCAAAGTATTAGGCTGACGTTGGTCAAGGCGCTTAAAACTGACATCAGGATGCCAGGGTACAAAAGCGCATGACCGACGTCATTTCCTCAGTCTTTTCTTGCCCCAGATGTCAGAAGGCCCTAACAAGAAAGGCCAAAGCCAAAACCAGCAAAACTAACCAACCACCCGTGCACTAACCATATTTACAATATGTACAACACAAACCACACCACCACCTTCAACAACAGAGGGGAAGGAGGGAGGGTAAATTGGACTGCAGCAATGTGGATCTTCGAACATCTACATTTATGGTAGGTACAAAACTGTACTATGTTCTTCATCTCACATTGCTGCAGTCCTTACATATGGGTAGAATCCCAAAGCAGAGGTAAGGGAGGATGGCAAAACTATAAAGCATTAGGAGCTGCCAAAATGCCCTGTAAAATTGCAGTGGCAAATCCAGCCCTAGATTTAGAGTAAAGTGGAAGGAGGTAATGCTTAGAGAAAGTATGCACTGAACTCCAAGTAGCTGCTTCCAAAATATCTTTAGTAGCCACCCCTTAAAAAGCTGTTGAAGTGGCAGTAGCCCTAGTGGAATGAGGCCTAATCCCAGCTGGAATCTCCTTACCATGATGGGAATAACAGAAAGCAATACACAAACCAATCCACTTAGAAATAGTTTGTTTTGAAACAGGTTTGCCCTGAGAACCCAAAGCAAAAGAAACAAACAACTGCTGAGACTGCCTGAACCCTTTAGTTCTGCTCAAATAATATCGCAACTGTCTGTGTATATCCAAAGTGTGCAAAATCCTTTCCCTTTATTTTGGGGGTTTGCATAAAAAGTAGGCAAATGAATAGTTTGGTTTAAAGTCACACTAGAAACCACTTTAGGCATAAAAGAAGGATTAGTGCAAAGACACCCTATCCTTGTGGAAAATTAAGAAAGGCTCAACTGCCATAAGGGCCTGTAATTCAGAAACCCTCCTCGCAGAGGTAATGGCCAACAAAAAAGCAGTCTTCCATGATAAATATTTCAACTCTGCCGATGCTGCAGGCTCAAAAGGTTGTAGAGTGAGTTTCTCCAACACAAAATTGAGATCCCAAGCAGGAGTAGGAGCTCGTGGGGTCTTATATTCTTTGCCCCTCGAAGGAATTGCTTAAACAAAGGCTGAGAAAATAATGGTGGGTCACAGTCATAGTGAGCAGAAATTGCTGCAGCATGAACCTTTATAGAGGAGAAGGACAAACTTTTGTCCAATAACTCAGTAAGGTATTGAAGCGCAACACTTAAATTAGGTTTAGAAACATCAAAGTCCTTTGCTGTGCTCCAAAATAAAAATCTCCTCCATTTATCTGCGTAAACTTTCCTTGTACTAGGCCTTCTGGCCTCCAAAATAACATTCAAAACTTGTTGTGGAAGCTGAGACCCTCCAGGGTTTAAAACAGAATATGCCAGGCTGTCAGATGTAGAGAATGAAGATTGACATTGAGTAAATGACTGTTCTCCTGAGACAGCAGGTGAGGAATCGAAGGCAAAGGCCATGGAGGCTCCTGTACCAGACTTCTCAGTAATGGTTACCAGTGCTGTCGAGGCCAATCTGGAGCTATTAAAATCATGTTTGGCTTGTCCTGTCTGACCTTCAGCAGTACCTTTGGGAGGAGAGGCAGAGGTGGAAAGGCATACACGTGAAGATTGCTCCAATTGAATGAGAGAGCATCCACTTTCCAAGCTGTGGGATGAAACCTTTTTGTGCAAAACTTTGGCAGCTGGTAATTTAGTGGAGAAGCGAACAGATCTATGTCTGGAGTTCCCCATAACACTGTCAATCTCTGAAATACATGAGGATCCAATTTCCAATCGTGGGGATCCATAATTTGTCTGCTCAACACATCTGCTAAGGAGTTCTGTGCTCCTGGCAGAAACCTTGCCTGAAGATTTAGCTGTAAACTGAGAGCAGTCTCCCACAAAATCATTGCTTGTCTGCATAGAGGATAAGAATGCATTCCCCCTTGCTTGTTGATGTACCTCATGACAGTTGTGTTGTCTGTTTGAATCAACACCTGCCCTGGAAGAAGTAAATCCTTGAAAGCTATCAATGCAAATTGGACTGCTAACATCTCCTTCAAGTTGATATGTAGATGTTGAAGTCTGGCAGGCCACGTGTCTTGTACCCATTTTCCATTTAGATGAGCTCCCCAAGCTTTGTCTGAGGCATCTGTCGTTAAAATCTGACTCGCCTCTGGCCGGGTCACAGAGAGTCCCTTGTTTAGGTGACATTCCTGAGCCCACCACAAAAATTCCTTTTGAATGCAAGGTATTATCTGAATGACAGTGTCCAAATCTTGGCAGTGCTGTGTCCATACATTCTTGAGATACCACTGTAGCTTCCTCATATGCAGTTTGGCATTGGGAAGTACCAGAATACAAGATGCCATGAACCCCAAGGCTTGAAGGACTGTCCTTGCAGTCAGCCTGGACTGACGAGACAATTGGTGGAAGTAAAGAGAAAGATTCTTTTGTTTGTCCGGGGTCAAAAGGCCATCTGGGATGCTGTATTCAGTCTCACACCCAGAAAGCACATGTCCTGAGAGGGTACTAGACTGGACTTTATTTCGTTCACAGAATACCCCAGGCATCTTAACACTGCCATCACATACTGTAAATGATGAAGAAGTTCGTCCTTTTCTTGGGCCAGAATCAGGCAATCGTCCAAATAAGGATAGATTTGTATTCCTCTTAGCCTGAAGAAAGCTACCACTGGAGCCAGAACCTTCGTGAACACTCTGGGCAGTAGATAAGCCAAAGGGCAATGCAGAGAACTGATAATGTGAAGTCCCAGCCGGAAAACGCAGATACTTCCTGCAACTGGGCCTGATAGGAACATGAAGGTAAGCTTCCTTGAGATCCAGAGTCACCATCCAGTGATCTTTGCCCAGCAGAGGTAAAAGCTGTTGTAACGTCAACATTTTGAACTTGGGAATGTCCAGATATGTGTTGAGGATAGATAAATCCAAAATTGGTCTCCACGTGTTTCCTTTCTTTGGTACTAGAAACAGGCGAGAATAAAATCCTAGGCCCACTTCTGGCAGAGGGAACGGTTGTATGGCCCCTATTTGAAGTAGTAGAGAAATTTGTTTGTGAGCCTCTAGTCTTTGCTGAGGAGGAACGTCCGGCATGCCTTTGAAAGGAGGCAAGGTATGGAAATAAAACTTGTAACCCTGGTGTATGATATCCAATACCCATTTGTCTTGGGTAATCAACATCCAATTTTCCTTGAAGAGTGCTAACCTTCCTCCCAAAGGTGCTGCCAGGCAAGAAGGATCTGGCAGGCAAAAAAGTAGGTCACTGGGCCTGTTTACGAAAGGACCGGCCCCTGCCCTCACCAAGATTGTGCAGGTGAACTCCCTGTTCTAGGTCTGAAAGAACTCTGAGCTCTGCCCCTACCATGTCTAGATCTACCCCTAGACTGAGAATCATAAGAAGGATCGTCCACCCCTTAGCAGGCCAATTCCTACTAAACTTGGAGGCTGAACTTGCAAAATTCTTTAACAGCCTGCATAGACTTAGCCTTGTCTTCCATTTTCTTCAAGACTGACTCCACAGGTGAACCAAACAACACATCAGACTGCAAAGGAGCATCCAAAATCCTTGTCTTAACATGGTCAGATAAATTCTGATCCTTCAGCCAGGCGTGCCTGCGAAGAACTGAGCCAGTGGCAGCCACCCTAGACGAGGCCTGCACAGCATCAAAACCACACTGTAATGAATGCTTACCCACCTGTTCAGAGACATGCACCAAATCTTGTAATTCTTTACACTCAATGCCTTCCGCCAGAGCATCCACCTTAGACTTCAATTGAGAAAGAAGAAAGTTTTGATATTTCAACATATGAAACTGGCAATTCAAAGCCCTCATAGCTAAGGTAGATGTATAGACCTTCTTTCCCCATCTATCCAAAGCTCTGGCTTCTTTATCTAGAGGAACCGGATTTTTTACAACAGAGGCCTTGACACCCTTAGGTCCCTGACTAATAGTTTCTGGGTCCGCCCTAGGACTCTTATAAAGATATTTATGAGCCTCAGGCACCCTGTAATACCTATCCGGTTTAACAGGAGCAGGAGGCAGAGAATCAGGATTAAGTGAAGCCTCTGCAAACACATCTTCCACAACATCCAGAACAGGGGGTATAGCCAAGGGCCTATGCTGGGGCAACAGCAAAAATTCCCTAAGCCTTTTCCGAGAATCAGAGAAGTCCTGACCTTCCCACTTAAAATGTTCCCTCATAGAATAAAGTGTCTCTGAAAAGAAAAAATCCTCTGGAGGAGAAGCAGAAGGAGTGGAATCATCTGCATCAGAATCAGAATAAGGAGAGTACTCCTGCAAGTCCTCAGCTGAAGACTCTGAAACATCCGAAGCCTGCTCAAAACTTCCCAACTCTGGCTCCACCCTAGGCCTCTTATCAGGAGGGGGCAAAGAACCTCTAATCAGAGTAATCAAATCTTCTGCCATTTTAAGCATGTGCTTCTTAGGCACAGACCCTGCTGAACTAGGAGTGACACCAACAGAAGCTAAAACTGGCCTGCCTCTGGGAGAAGCCTTGGAAACAGAAGGAGAGGCCTAACCACCCTAGGAAGGGAGGGAGTACAGTAACTTGAGAAGCCCCTTCAACCTGACCTGCCTACTGAGAGACCACCTCCTGCAAAATCAAAGTCTCCCCTGAGACTCCAGAAGTCTCCGCGGAACCACCGGTTCCACTGAAACCTCTAAAGAACCGGCGTCCGAACGGACGACTCATCTTGCCTGGGTTTAACTGCTTTGTCTTTGCACTTCTTAGAAGCGGGCCGGAGAATCCGACGGCATATTATAATTGCACCGCTTCCCAAAGACCAGCCTAGCACAATCTAACCTTCGCTTAATAGTGCTTTTATTGAACCTAGCACAAAAGCGACACCCAACAACGTCGTGCTCAGGCCCCAAACAAGGAATACACAAAGAATGATAATCCCTATGCGGTATCTGTTTCCCACAAGAAATACAGTTATTCACTTTTTCTGACATCCGGTAAAACACTGTGGCAAGAAAAAAACTAAATATTCTAGCGGGTACTTAGCCAACTTGGATTCGGTCTGAAACTCCAAATTCGAAAAATTTCAGAACGCCGAACGGCACTTGCAACGCTGCTTCTGCATCGGACCATGCGGCAAAAAAGACTGAGGAAATTACGTCGGTCATGCGCTTTTGTACCCTGACGTCCTGATGTCAGTTTTAAGCGCCTTGACCGACATCAGCCTAATACTTTGGTATTCGGGCCGACCGAGGACAGCGGACTACCCATATGTAAGGACTGCAGCAATGCGAGATGAAGAACATCATTGTATTTGACTTTGGGGGGATGACAACTGGAGTTTACAGCGCTTATTGGTGGATCCGAAGGTATTTGGTGCTTCCTAGTTTTTGCTGAGTGAAGGGAGGGGAGGGGGGAGTCATTGTGAGTTTTTGCCATAGAAGGATTGCTTAGAACTCCCTACCTTTGGGGCGGAAGTGGTCCACTGTTTGCTTCTCTGCTGGCCCTGGGATAGGGGCCTGGATGGTCTGTCCCTGCGAGGCTTACCTTGGCGCTGTTTGCTAGGTGCAGAGAAGGACCAGTGCTTAAAGGGAAAGTTCCTGCTGAACCTGGGAGGTTGAACCTGAAAGAAATCTTTTACTGTTTGCATAAATTTTGCTTTGTCTTCCATCTTTTTAAGCACCTCTTCTGCTTTTACTCCAGACTAGCTCTCCTTATCCAGGGGTGCATCAATAAGTTTAGACTTGACATGATCAGGGAGAGGTTGTTCCTTCAGCCATGCATGTCTCCTGATGACAGATCCTGTCACTGCTGCCCTGCTGGAGGCTTCTAGGGTGTCATATCCACAGTGTAATGAGTTTTTGTCCACTTGACAAGCACAGTGCAGTAAATCTGCTAACTCCTTTAAATTGGCACAGTCAAGAAAGGTAGAAATCTTTTGTTTTAATAGTTCCAAAGTATGTTGCTGATATTTTAACATATGGAACGGACAACTGAGTGCTCTAATAGCTAAGGTTACAGAGGTGTATACTTTTTTAACCCATCTGTCCAGAGCTCTAGAGTCCTTGTCAGATGGAATAGGATTCTAGGCAGAACTAGTCTTAGCTCCTTTAGCCCCTGTGTAATGACCTCTGGGTCTGCAGCAGGATTTCTGTACAGGTATTTGTGAGAATCCGGTACTCTGTAATACCTGTCAGGTTTACTGGGAGCAGGTGGGAGGGCATCAGGGGTTGAGCTGGATTCATGGAAAACATTATCCACCACTTCTAAAATAGGGGGAATGGCCAGGGGTCTGTGTTGGGCCAGGTCCAAGAAACTCTCTAAGTCTTTTCTTAGACTGGGGAAAAGTCCTGAGAGTTCCACTGGAAATGTTCCCTGAGGGTGTGAAGGGTTTCCCTAAAGGAAAGGTCCTCTGGAGGGGAGGCAGAAGGGATGGATTCCTCTGCATCTGAATCCTCAAACAGTCAGAGGTTGCTGTTCCTCTTCAAAATCTGAATAATCAGATTCCTCAGAATCCTGTTCTGTCATAATTTCTGTAGAAGGGTGCCTTTTCCTTTTAGAAGTTGTGGCTTGACTACCCTGGATAACGGAGATGAGATCCTCCACCATTCTAAGCATTTGTGCTTGGGGTGGTGGAGCAGGAGCAATATGGTGGCTAGAAGCAGATTTTTCTAGGAGTGACCTGGCTTCTAGGCCTGAGAGAATCCGTCGGTCTGAGAGAAATCGTAGTTGGATGAGATGATGATGTTTTTTGTCTAGATTTGGTAGTGCGAAAGGCCTCCTCGGAAGCTGGTGCTTGTGTTGTGGCTCCATACCCAACCGAGGCAGAGACAGCCAAAGGCTCGGAAGATGAAGATTTCTGCGGCATACCGGACTCTGAAAGGATCTCAGTAGAAGCCTGTGTAGATATCAAATCTGGCATCAGGGGCTGTGAAAGCTCCTCACTGAATTCCAGAGAACTAACAACCTGCTTAGTAGTAGCGTCATCAGAAGGCTTAGCCTTGTGTGGTCTTGTCTCTGTCTTTATCTCTGCGTTTTTTCAGAATGTCCATGGATTGTTGGCTGACAGTTATCGGAATGCGAAGACAGAAAGCGAAAATAACTGTCTACAACAAGAGCTCTATGGCGAATGGTTCTTGCATTAAAGAGGGCACAGAACCGGCAATGGGGGATGTCATGGTCTGGGCCTAAACAAGTGACACAGTAAGAATGGAAGTCTCGGTGTGGGAACTGCTTTCCATAGGTGAGACAATTGTTAACTTTTTTCGGACATCGGTTAGCGCAAGAAAAAAGGGTCCCCAATGGGTTACTTAGCTTTAGACATTTTCAGCTGAAATTCAAACTCTGGTAGCAACCGACCGGCACTCATTCGAACTGATTCTGCTATGGGCTCCACAGCAAGAAAGACTGATGTAATGACGTCGGCTGCCTTGTTTTATAGCACTGACAACCTGACATCAGACTACAGGTGACTGCAGCTGATGCAGAAAAACATTGACTCCAATATTCGGGCCGGCCAAGGACACAGCAGGGATAATCCACAGGTGATGACTGCAACAGTGAAACACGAAAAACATCATCTGATATTCCCCTTTGTTCTGGAACTCTGGAAAGAAAACAGGAAGGTGAATGACCTGATTAATGATTGTTTCAGAAGCAACCTTGGGCATTAAGGAGGGGTTTTGGTCTAAGAAACACTCGGTCCTTATGGAATATGAGGTACAGTGGCTGAATGCAAAGGGCTTATAACTCTGAAACCAGCTTAGATGAGGTCAGGGCCACTAGTAAAATGGTTTTCCAAGATAGATACTGTAGCTCCACCTTTGCTGATGGTTCAAAGGGTAATGACACCAGTGCTTGTAGCACAAATGTTAGGTCCCAAGGGGGAACAGGATCCTTAACTGGTGGCCGTAAGAGGAATGTACCTTTCAAAAAGGCTTTGCACAATCTAGAAGCAGCTAAAGATGAGTTTTAAGTCCTGCATGGTAATGGGAAATGGCAGCAAGTTGGACTTTAACTGTAGAGGAATTGGCTCCTTGGTTGAAAATACAGGCCAGGAACTTTAAGACCAAAGGTATCAAGACAGTAAAAGGATTTATACAATGATGTGACACCCAAATGTAAAACCTCTTCCATTTGCTAGCATAAATCTTTTTGGTAGATGACTTGTGAGTGGAAAGCAAAATGTGCTTCATGGGAGAGGAAAGCCCGGAAACTCTAGCCATCATTGGAACTGCAGAAGCCAAGCAGTAAGCTTCAGGCTTTTCAGATCCAGATGATAATCACCCTCCGGATTGGATATCAGATCTAGACAAGGATCCAGAATCCAGGGAGGCCTGACACAGTGAGACCAAAGGAGAGGAAACAAAACCGGACAAGGCCAGAAAGGAGCAATGAGGATCACTTGGCACCTCAACCTTTTTGCTTTCTGAAAAAACTTTGACATAAGAGGAAGAAGAGGGAAGCATACAGCAGACTGGGGGGCCAAGCATGAACTACAGCTTCTCTGGGAAGTCATCCTTTGGGGGGAGTCAGGGTGAAGAACTTGTTGCACTTGGTGTTGGAAGTAGAAACAAAGAGATCTCAGCAAGGTTCATAGGTAGGTACTAGGCTATTGGCCCTAGGGCCTATATAAGCCTAACCAAATGGTACCCTGGCTTTTGCCACCCAAGAAAAGTATTTTCCTGTGCCCCTGTCAAGCAGAGCCACAAAAGTGATCCCCGGGGTGAATGTCCTATCTCCCATCCAATCATCTAGATTTTTCTTGAAGAGTGCTAATGAGGAGCTTTGTTTAGGTCTATATTAGAACACCGAACTTTCAAAACTTTGAGTGTTCTAATATCGAACCCTATTAATCGAAAATTTAAAACATCGAACATACAGAACAGCAAATTTTTTCCTAGGGAAAAAATTTGCTGTTCCAAAACACATACACACAACACAAGCACACCAAACAAACAGAAATCCACACACATACACCTAAACTCTTACACCTAACCCTACACTAAACTATACATACACCACTAACTACCCACTTACCTTAACCCAAACCCTAACCCTAAGGTCCGTCACTATCGCAAAGTCACCTCACCCACGCCCTAACCCTAACTCACCTACCCCGCCCTAACCCTCACATCCACACAATCGCACACTTACCTGACCTGCGCCCTAACCCTAACTAACCTAACCCACCCTAACCCTCACGTCCACACTTACCTGAAACCGACCTGTAACTTTCCACCACAGGGCTGAAAATACCAAAGCAACAGAAATGAACAACCGAATTCTTTCCCTAGGAAAAAAATTGTTTTTCTGTTTCTTCGATATTTTCAGCGTTCGCTGAAAACGGGTCGATGTTAGAACTCTCGAAATTTTGAACGTTCGGTGTTCTAATATACCTATCTATATCAAACAAAGTGGGTCTAGTTTGTTCCAGAGTATGGAAAGTCTCTGGGACAGGAATCTATCCCTCTAGCTGCTAGCATGTTTTGTTTATTGTGGTGACAAGGTTTAAGCCCCTAGAGCGTGTAGCTCGGAGGGATTGGGATTTCTTTGCATGGAGCATGTCCAACAGCTCTGGGTTTGACATAGCGCTGTATGTTAGGCAGAGATCGTCTCTGAGTAGACAATATGCGGCAGAGTAAAGCTGGAGTTTTTTTAGATGGTCTGCGTAGGGCATCTGTTTGAGGCCGGTAATCCTCTTTGTGAGGTATTTCTGCGGCCTTTCCAGTTGTTGTAGATGTCTTGTGAGGTACATACCAAAAGGGGCGCTGTACTCTATAATGGGTCTAATGAGTGATGAGTAGAGGGGAACAATGACCTCTTTTTTCCTGGATGAGAAACCGTCTGTGATGAGGTGTGCCACGTAGAAGGATTTCCTGACTATTGTGGCAATGTGATTATCAAAGCAGAGACTACTGTCCACCTGTGTCCCAAGGTCTCATCACACTTTTGGTGTTAAGTAGACTACCGCCTATGTGGTAGTTCATGGATACAGAGTTTTTACCAAAAGGGATGACAATGCACTTTTTGGCATTGAGCTTGAGGCCATGGCTTTGACACCAGGCATCTGTCTCAGTGAGGCCCTTTTATAGGATGTCCACATCGTTAGGAGTTTTGATTATGGCTCTTAGTTTGCAGTCATCTGCGAACTTTGTTAGCCAAAGACCTTCTGTGTTAGCCTGTAGGTTGACCCCATTTCTGGAAGATCATGTCTGCTACTGACTGCTTCAGAGACCATTCGTGAGGAGACAGTATGGTCCTGCTGAATTTGTCTGCCAAGATGTTGGAACTCCCCGAAATGTGCATTGTGACAAGAAAGCAGTTGGAGGAAATCGACCATTCCCACAATCTCATGGCCTCTCAACACAGCGGATATGATCTGGTTCCTCTCTGCTTGTTGCTATACCAGACCACTGACATGTTGTCCGTCTGTATCATAATCGTTCTTCTGGGAGAAATGAATGAAATTCTTGCAACACCAGAAGCACTGTTCTCATCTCCAAAATGCTGATGTGTAAGCAGGTCTCTACAGTTGACCACATCCCTTGAACAGTCCGTCTCAGCCAATGCCCCCCATCCCCACCCGAGACAAGACGCATTTATGGTGACTGTGGCTACAGGGGCGGGAGCCAAGAAGGGGCAACCTTCTGTCAAGTTCTGGGAATCTAACCACTACAGAAGGGACGATTTGCAGGTTTTGGACAGGCGAACGGGATGAGGTTGGGGTTGATGCCTGGTGGGTACAACTAGGAGCCAGTCATCCAGGTAGGGAAAAACCTGTATTCCCTGCAGTGTGAGTTGCGCTGCAAGTACTGCTACCACTCTGGTGAACACCTTGGGGGCTGTGGTGAGACCAAAGAGGAGTACCCTGAACTGGAAATGCCTGGCTCCTGACCAGAAGCGTAGGAACCTCCTGTGGCGCTTGTCCATCTTTATGTGGTAATACACATCTGGAGGTCCAGACAGCACATCCAGAAGTCCTTCTGCAGGTAAGGAAGGATGGATTGAATGGTAACCATCTGGAACTTCATCTTGGCAACAAACAGGTCAAGTCCAATATGGGTCTATGCCCCCCCTCCCCGTTTTTTTGGGCACCAAAACGAACCTTGAGTAGATGCCCGATCCAGATAGTTCTGGGAGAATGGGCTGGATGACTCGCTTGATTTCTAGACTGGCTGCCTCCATGTGAGCGGGTGAAACATCCGGGAGAATTTTCTGGGATCTTGGGGGACGAAGGAAGGGGATCGAATAACCCCTGGATATTATTCTCAGAACCCATCAATCTGTCGTGATGGCTTCCCTGGCTGATGGGTATAAGGAAAAGTGACACCCAACTGCCTTCAGGGCGGAGCAATCAGGCAACACTTCAGGGTCACTGGAAGGGTCTGTCCAGATGAGAGTCCCGAGACTGTTGGTCCCTCAGAGCCCTTCTGCCTCTAGGGTGGCATCTGAATGTATTATTCCCCAGTCTGCCTCTAGGGGAAGAGTCTGACAGTGTGTCCTGATGGAAAGCTCTGGACTTCCGGAACCACAGCTCCTTACTACCTCTCTGATACCTGGAATAGGATTGTGGAGAAGCAGATCCCGATGGCAGACAGGGTCTTGCTGTCTTTCTCACACTGGGTCAGAGTCTACTTCACGGATGGGCTGAACAAGGTAGACCTGTCAAAGGGGGCGTTCGTGATGGACACCTTAAAGGGCTCAGAGAAGTTACAGAGCCTCATCTGCCTAACAGTGATGCCTGAACCGGCTGCTCTAGATGCGCCTTCCTTAGCATAGGAGAGGAGCCTCATAGAGGTGTTAGAGATGGCCTTAAGAGTGGCCAGTCTGGAGGAGAAAATTTTCTCCTCCTCCTCGCAGAAAGGGACTCTGGGGAAGACGCAGGTACCTCTTTGATCAGTGATCTCTGCAGCCTAGTAACATGTGTCATATAATTCAGTGTCTTCAAAGAGAAGGTCGCTGAAGTGTAAACATGTTTCCCCAACCTGTCTATCATTCTCGACTCCCTGTTGGACGGATGGACAGAGGTGCTCTCTTGAGCGAGCTCCTTTTTGGTGGCAGCTACAACCACCAAGGCATCAACAGGGTCACTTTTTTACCAGAAGATTCTGTCCTGAGGGGTGCTTAACACTTTGTCAGGGCACCTGGGTACTGGTTTCACTGAGTCCGGTGCCTTCCATGCCCTATAAGGTCAGCTAAGGGGTCCACTTGAGATAGATGGACCTGTTCTGAACGCCTCCAGGAACACCAACTTGTCTGGATTGGGCTTTTAGGAGGATCACCCACCTTTCTGTCACAGAATTTCCATGATGTCTCCAAAGGAGACATCATCAGGTGAGATCTTGGAGAGTCTTTCCCTTCCTCGCAGTTGGTGTCTTCGGTGACAGACTCTGGAGTGGAGTCAAGGTGCCTCCTCTTGCACATGTGCTTCCTGTGGACTTCCTCAGGGGGGGGGTTCCAGGGAAGAACTGGAAGCCCGAGGCTCCACAGCCAATGCCAACCCCTTGGAACCACCACTGAGAGGACTACAGCTCTGAGAGCATCCAGCATCTAAGTGAAAGGCGTTGAGGAACTCAAGGCTGTGGTCAGCATTGAAGAAACCAAAAATGTCGATGCTGGCACCTCAATGCCGGAAGTTTCAATATCCACAGACCCTGAAGCCATGGGGCTTGGGAAAAGAGGATGCCCGGTAAAGACATGGGAAGGACCCACCACTCTCGAAGGGGAGGGGGGCAGGAAGGACCCCCAGCTGGATCTGGACCCACAGAAACTGTCTCATCAGACGGTCCACTTCTTTCTCTGGCCAACTCCAGGATGATCTGGTAGAGGAAGCCACCAACTCAGGTGTGGAAAGATGCCTGAGCAAGGCCAATGGGATCTCGGGAGGTTCAGGAGAAAACCTCGGCAGAGGTTAAGACAACCTGGGCCTGGCTTTAGAAGAAGGTTCCCCAGTAGACAGGGAAAAATCTAGCAGTTTCTGCTTTTCCGGAGGTCTATCCCTGCTTCTAAACTTTTCTCTCTCTCTTTCTTGGCCTTCTTATCCTCTTCCCTCCTTTTCACATTGGGCAATTTCAGAAGCTGAACTAGGTAACAGGCCCTTTAAAAAAAGTTTATTCTTTCTGTCCATGATAGTACAGGCACTGAAACCCAAACAAATGGAGCACTCAGAGTGCAGGTGGCTGGGGCCTAAACATACAATGCACTGGGTGTGGGCATCTGAAAGGAGAAGCTTATGTCCACACCCCGTCCACTTTTTAAAACCCGCAGCCTTCTCTTTGTCAGATTTTTAAGCCATATCCAAAAGTAGAATAAACAGAGCAAGTTAAAAAGAGGAACCTGATAGCCCAATAAGGATTTTTTTTTAACGCAAAGAACGCAAGGGTAGGGTAAAGAAAGGAAATCTGTAGAAAAGAGAAAAACAGTACCTGTAACAAGGCTATATTGGATTAGAAAAATGCTCAAAAACAAGGAGCTCAGCTGACCTGCTGTTGCTTAAATGGCTGCAAACGAGATCTGAGGTAGAGATGGAGAGTGGGGCATTGTGGGCAGGGGAGGAGTTTAGTTTTGGCACTGTGGCTTGGATATGGCCGGCATGGCACTGATGTCGGTGCCTATACCCACAAGGTGAAGATCAAATGAAGACAACAATTTTAGATCAAATAGTCAAAAATACACTTACATTTTCTGAAAAAAAACTCACTAATGCAGAGCTTGGGACTGCTAAAAGATCAACACCAATCAAAGAATGACAACGACAATCTAAACAGAGGAGCTGCCATGGTGCACTATGGAATAGTGAGGTGAAGTACAGCAGCTTGAGAAAGGTTGGACTGTCAGGTGGTCTTCATGCATGTTGGTATTTCTTCTACAGTTAATGGAGGATGGACCCACTTCTATCAGGTCAAAGACTACCTTGGCCTTTTGTTTGTCAAAAAGAGTCTGTAGTCATGCATGTATGATAACAATCAAATTTTGATCCCTAACAAGTAAAACATATATTTATATTACAAGTTTGTTTCACAGCCGTACAGTGGTTGGCACTGATGCCTCACACAGCTTTGCAATTTGTTTCTTTCATTGGTGCCATCTGTATGTTCGTATTGCATTTTGAAAGTTTTCACCAGGTGCTCTGCTCACATCCCAAAGGCATGTAGTTAAACTAGTGATCTCCCAAAATGCCACTGGTATGTATATGCCATGCATGAGTGAGTGCACTGTTGTGCGTGTCCCATTAAGTGTCAGGATAAGCACCCTCATGACTCAGTCATTCATATGGCCTACTGTGATATATACCAGTACAGGCTTCTATATGGATAACACTGTAGAAGTTTATAAGGTAGGTTAGCTGATAAAGACATCTCTGAAGATAAATTAGCCAAACCGAGTTTAAATTTTTTTTTAACATGCTGACATGTATGTGGAATGACTGCCCACACGTGTTGGATGACTGAAAACAACCAGGTCACATATTTCATGCAAGCTGTTAAAAAATATATATGTGAATTACCCAGTGCCTATGAAACATGTCCATCTGTTCCCATTCACTTCCCGATGACTTGATGACATTCCATTCCAGGTCTGTGAATTGTCGTTTCATGATCCTAAAAAACTCTGGTACAGACCCTCTGGCTGAAAAATAAACAAATAGCTTTACATGACATGTAGAATTTATGGGTAATAGTTATGGCAAAAATATCTAGAATATTTCAGTTACTTGCTTAAAGCTTATCTATTAAAGAACACAGTACATTTACAATCGGCTAGTATGTGTGTGTCTGTAATAATTACCACACTGTTGTAGGTTCTGCTCAGAGAACTCAGTTTACAATTAAAATATGAAGACCCTGCATGCATTAAAAGAAAGCAACAAACAAAATTACAAATTATTTTTCAAAGAAGCTGTTAAACTAAAATGTAGGCACAATGGGACTCAATGTAAATTCTTTGAAATGTACAGCAAATACAATGTCCTATATGGCAACCAGATATTCAGATCCCATATTAATGTAACTGAGGGGGTTTATAATTTATCTCCTCCGAAACTGACACTAGGAGGCCCAAACATACTGCCGTGCCACCTGGCCTTTGTTTCTGTTTACCTTCAACCTCACTAGAGCCAAACAGTTCAGCCTGCCTACTATGTTTCAGAGAATCACATCACTTAAAGAATCACGGGAACATGCTGCTGTTTAGAACATATCCAAATGTAAGCAGTCCTGCTGTCATATATTGCTATATTAGTTACTATCTAATAGACTTAAAAAAGACAACGCTGATGACTAAGAGTTCAATACTCAAATCTTCTAAAAGCTTCCACAGTTCTACAAAAGTAGAAGCTTATTATTTTTTCAATTACATAATTAGCATAATCTATTGTTTTACCGAATAAATGTGAAATTACTAAAAAATGTAATGAATGCATTGTTAAATTAATCATTTATAAGTCTGTAACAAAACTGTCAACATCTGAACATGCAGATAATCTAAAACTTTGAGAGAGTCTAAACAGTTTCAAAGCAGCTGGTATAAGCCACCCACAAGGTAATGACTTGTCAGCTGAACCAGCTCAGGACATTCTGTAATATGGCAGGACTAGTGGTTATAAGCCTAGCCCTTCGCTGAATGTGCACAACTCATGATGTCAAAATTCAAGGATGACATGTAACATGAAGAGCCTACAGAGGTTAACTGGTTCATAGTTCATGACCTACTTGCTTTCAAGGTACCCGGTTGCTATAATTCCATCTTTCTAGTTCCCCACATAGGCATCATGATTATTTCTGAAAGTAGATGACTAATGACTAATTCTAACTGCAAGAGGAAATTTATTCCATAATTATAAATGTGCTACATAGTGTATATGTTTTTACATTAAAATTTTCTTTAGTTCTAGGTTCCCTGAGTTACACTCTCAAGTGGTATGTTTTAAGTATAAAATTTCAAATAGTGCCTATCTTTAAGGTTCAGGTTTTATAACCCAAAGACTTTTCAAACAAGGTATTACTGTATCTTTTCAAGCTGCTGCATGTTGCTTATTAGTAGGTTAAAGAATATACTATAATACATGGGTCACCTTGATTATGCTTCAGAATCAGAAAAAAATAATCCTGTGCACTGCTTCTGTAGTGTAAGATCAGACTATAACTGCTCTTTTGGAGGTGTCCAACAATTGTTACACTCCCAGAAATAATTGTTATGGTCAGGTCTCATGGAAGAGACTTTCCTTCACTCTCAAGTGTCCCCGAATTACTGGCCTCATATATCCATTCTAGCTGCAGAAGTTTAAAGACTTCAGTCTGTAAGAGTTTATTTAACTAACTAGGACGAGATTTTAAAAACTGTCTTTGAATTTTTTCTCCAATAATGTTTACTTGCTGTCTATGTGACAGCACTCGCTAAGTGCTTTATTGTTTTTCAAAGCCCATAAAACACTTCACACGTTTTATTATTATTATTATTATTTTGATTTTGTAACTGGTAGTACATGGAGTAAATAAAGCTCCATGTACTACAAGGAGTTATTTGATGATTTCTCTTCTGAGACACCCCAGCACTGGAATTTTAAAAGCCAAGGGATACTGGTGCTGGGACCAGAGAGACTTCAGATACCATTTTTATCTTTCTCATGTGGAGTCTTGCCAGAGGTATCATGAGAATCATAGATGCCATGAAACCCAAAATCCTGAGCTATTCCCTTGCAGTGATGAAAGTCTGAGTAGCAAACCTTAGAAATAGATCTAGATATAGATCTATTTTTTTTTCCTGCGGAAGAAAAGCTCCTTGAACTGAGGTGATTAGCAGATACCCTAGGAGCATAATCCAGTGGGATGCAGTCAAAAAAAGACTTTTTTTTTAAGGTGACTCCATTGTGAGACACACAGATATTCCCCTCACCAGGATGAATAATGAGCGGGTTATGGTTAGCTGCCTTTCAGGTGCCAGGATCCATCAAGTCACTCACACACTCAAGTCACACAACTACAAGTACTGGTATGACTCTCTCACAGTCCAGGGGGGGGGGGGGTGAATGACTTAATATGTACCTCACTGGACTGTATGAAGAGAGACGTGACTGAGCTCTCAGATTATGTATCACAGGCAGGTATAAGCCTAGCTTTAAGCAGCATTCTACATTCTTCAAGGATGATGCCACAATACAAACCGAAAATGATTGACTTTAACAATTGGCTTAGCTTCTGGTGTTAGTGCAATGGGATCCAATATCTGTTAGCCTGGAAAGTCATGGTCGACGAGCCATGCTGTTTTGCAAGAGATGGTCTGCGCCTGTCTCCTTGAGGCTTTCCAATACTGGCAAAGGCATTAGCCACCTCTATTGCATCTTTTTTTAGGCAGTATCAAAATAACCAACCACCCAACATAACAAAATCCTCTCTAGATAAACTCAAGGTACTGCTGTTTAATGCTAGGAGTCTAAACAAAAAACTGCACTCACTGGAATTACTCAAGCACTCAAGTCACCTAATAGAGACAAGGTTCAAAGGTGTGGAAAGCACCCCAGCCATGCAGGGCTACAATACCTTCCATACGTTCAGACCAGAAACTGAGTGTTAAAGAACCACAGGAGGAGGTGTATCCATCTTCATTAAGGATAAGTACACCTCATGACTGGTCAAACAGTATGACTCTCTTGAACTACTCCATGTCTAATTAACTATACGCAAAATCCCCTACCATGAAACAGGAAAAGCATACCACATACCTGGAGTTACTGGAGTTGCTTGTTATACGGTCCAACATCTTACTCATGGGTGATTTTAATTATCCTACCATAGACTGGGAAACATACCCAACCATAAACATGGTATCTCAGAGGTTCTTGGACATTGTCAAAGCAAAAGATCTGGAACAGCTAGTCAGCATGCTCACAAGAGGCTGAAACGTCCTGGACATAGTACTCATTAACATGGGAGAACACTGCACACATTCCCCCCAAACCTCTCAACCTGGAAACATCAAAAATCTGGACAAGGTCCATGGAAAATAGGTACAAATCTGTACACTGATTAATGTAAAATTTGCATACATAATTAAGTAACCCTGCCCACTCCAGTGGAATTGTGGGGTACCAACTTTCAAATGCAAACTGAAGAACAGACAACTCAAATATGGCACCAGTCTCCCTGCAGCAATTCCAATGTCCCATTACATGGCTATTTCGCCCCATTTACCATAAACAACAATGTGTGCACACTGCTTTACTTCTACAATGATTATTTGGATTTTATTTTCACATTTTATAGCACAATGCACAAACACTAATAGAAATCTGCTAAACAAAGCAATACTGTCTCACAATGAAAATAGACTTGGCATTAAAACTTCTCTGCCCTTAAAACTCACATTCATTGAAACAGCATTGAAACCCACACCACATCCAAAGAAAATGTATCTGGCCAGTGGCAGATAAAGATTACCTTTGGACTGTTTTCAAATCATAGGCCCCTGGCTTGCACACAAAACAAGAAACACATGTGTTATTTGATACACCTTCCTGGCTTTATTAAATTATATTCCTTGCATAATACAGCACACTTGTTAGACTTCAGTTAGAGTGCATTTTAAAATGTATTGTTTGAACATTTTTCCAGTAGGCAATGAAATGCATGAACCAATAATGACAAAACTGCCCTATTCAGAACATATCCATCATAAAAATCTACTTCCACACATACACACACACAATATATATATATATATATATATATATATATATATATATATATATATATATATATATATATATATAGAATGACAGCAGTGTAAGCCATAGGCATCTTGCACAGCTTCTTGCACTTATTTTCAATTTCAGTTTTTTTCGGGGGGACAAAAGACCAAAAATCAGGGACACATTTTAAACATTGCCTGTATAATTTTGGAAAGTTGCTATAATAAAATGTTGTGTTACCACCATGCATTTCACTGCCAAGTCTTGAACCCAAGACCCTACGCACCACAGTCACAGCAACATACCACTATGATAAATCAGCAGTTTTCAGACAGACAGGAAGACTGAAACTTAAATGGCCATCATTTAGTGAATTTAGTTCTCACTTCTCACCATAGCTCTCAACCTCTTAGCACAAAAAATCTGGACAAAGTCAATAATGCGGAAATAAGGATTTCATTTCTCACTTCTCACCATAGCTCTCAACCTCTTAGCACAAAAAAAACTGAACAAAGCCAATAATGGGAGAATACAGGTCTATATCATGTGATCAAATGATCATAATAGTGAATGCTGAAAAGAGTGAAAATGCAGCACAATGAAACCATTATTGTGGGGGGCTGCACCCCCACTAAATATATATAAATATACCAACTCCGAGATCACACTACTGTGAGGAAAGGGCAAATATTCTGATCTTCACTGTACCGCGATCCCACAAAAAGCACTTCGATGTGTGTCATTTTCGCCCTTTTGAGCGTTCGCTATTGTGATCATTCAATCGCATAATATAGACCTGGGGAATACACCCCCAAAATAGGGACAAACTTCAAATACTGATCTTATAAACTTAGAAAAATAGGGACAAACTTCAAATACTGATCTTATAAACTTAGAAAAATACTAGAATAAATGGTTTTGTGTTAGCAAAAATAATATGAAGTCTGAAATTCAAATGCCTGTCATAATTTAGTGAATTCCATCCTTCAGTGATTTGCCACAAAAATCCTGAAAACCACAGATTTAATGAAGAGTGGAACAAAAATATGAACCAGAAATTCCCAAGTGGTGGTGGCAGGTTTGAGCCTGAGTACCTCTAACACACACTAACACACACACAACACACACACCACATACACTAACACACTAACACACTCACACACACACACACACACACACACACACACACACACACACACACACACACACACACACACACACACACACACACACCTTGTTACAAAACAAAGAAAATACCAGAGCATCGGAAACGTCCCATTTCATCCTCCAAAGACTTATCGGTTCAAGAAAATACCTGAAACGGCTAAGCAACTAAATCTGCAACTTCGTGTTCTCCATCAGTTCACCCTCCAAAGACTTAAGCAACTAAATCTGCAACTTCAGGTCCTCCAAACTACATCTGCAACTTCAGGTCCTCCAAAGACTTAAGTAACTAAATCTGCAACTTCGGTTTAAGAAATACCTGAAATGGCTTGGCTTAAGCAACTTCAGTTCAAAAAGAAAATACCCATACCTGAAATGTGTAGCTCGGCTGATAGACTTGAGCAATTTCACTTTGTGTAGCTTGGCTCCAAAATCTTAAAACCCAAACTCCAAAAACTTAATGGAAGCAAAAGCAGCTGTGCTTCAGTTCGTGTAGCTCGGCTC
Organism: Protopterus annectens; assembly: GCF_019279795.1. Lineage (NCBI taxonomy): Eukaryota > Metazoa > Chordata > Ceratodontiformes > Protopteridae > Protopterus > Protopterus annectens. The sequence continues at coordinate 751,919,767 of NC_056735.1, read as the reverse complement.
CAAAGACTTAATGGAATCAAAAGCAATTGTGTCCATGGGGTCTATATTATGAAAGCGAAAATCCCTAAGCACGAATACCTAAACGTCGACCCCCTTACCGCAAACCGCGAAAATCCTGAACGCACTAAATCGCGAAAAAAAAAATATTGCCTGCAATAGTCAGCCAACCCCACCACCCACTACATACTACCTACCTAACTATGCACTATCCTTAACCCCTCCCTAACCCTAAGGACCGTAACTACCGCACACTTTCCCTACACACATACACCCAAACAAAATAAATAAAACACATGTATACATTTAAAAAAACCCTACCTCCAACACTGTACTAAACCCCACAAACACAACTAACTATGCACTATCCTTAACCCCTTTCTAACTCTAAGGTCCGTAACTACCGCACATTTCCCCTACACACATACACCCAAACAAAATAAATAAAACACATACATACATTTAAAAAAACAACTACTTCTAACACTACAATAAGTCTTACAATACCTATCTATGCACTTACCTTAACCCAAATCCTAACACTAAATTCCTATCTATCGCACACTTACCTTACGGAGCTATACTACAGATGGGCCAATCAAAACAAATCGATATTTCGAACTTCGCGGTTTTGAACTTTCGCGGTTTAAGTACTTTGCGCAACACAGGTCGACGTCTTCATATTTGCCTAAAGGAATCTTCACTCTCGTAATAGGAACCCATTTCCACGCATGCCCTTGAGCTCAATTCCGACAGGCTGACAGAGCTGATGTCATCACGCACGTGACGATCAGCTCCAAAAGCGTGAAAGAAAAAAATAAAAAAAAAATCGAGAATGAAGGGGTGCCACTTTGGAATCATGGCACCCCATTATTTGCACCCCAAAACTTGATAAAAACCGAGCAGTTCGGTACAGTTGGGAGGTATGCCCCTCCCCCCTTGTGATGTCTCCCTGGTAAGATCGGACCAAAATTATAAACCAGATACCCCATCAAGCTCAAAAATAATTAAAAATTGTTCAAAAAAAAATTACTTTCTATTAAGTGATGGTATAAGAAGCTTCAAAGTCCCCTTGAACAAACACAGATAACACAGACTACTATGCAGAGGGGTACACCAATGGCCTGTATAACCAAATAAGCAGTTGTATAGAATCAGCTGTACCTGACTAGATTAAAAACAGGTCTTGCCGAAAAACAAGCCCCCCTGCTGGACCCCTAGTATAAACAAGCTATACAACATGAGAAACTAATGTCCAAAAAGAAGAGGGAAGTAGCTCAGCAGAGGACAAAAATCCCTCTCTAGCTTAAACAAACAAGTTGGAGATCTTGTCAAGTCCTCTACAGCTAATTATGAAGCAAAAATAGCCATACTCGCTATGGATAATCACAAGGCATTCTTTGACTACATCCTAAATCTAAAAGGGAATACCCAGCTATGTGTTGAACTGGCTGTGGATGGCATACTCAACCGGAATAATAGCCAAGCTGCTAGCTGGTAGATTTAGAGAAAACTTCATCCCCCCCGTCCACTCTAGTCATCCCCAAAGTATACCTGCCACCATTCCTCAGCCTATTATCTCAAGAGAGCAGGTCATCTCAGTGCTCTCCAAGGCCAAATACATGGCATCAATGGGACCAGACAACATCCCAAGTTGCCTTTTAAACAACTTAAAACATGACCTAGCAGACCCATTTGGATCCCTGTTTAACCACATCCTGCAACCTGGCTATGGTCTGGCAGAATGGAGGACAGCAACAGTAATCCCCCTGCATAAAGGGGGACCATCAACTGACCCTGGGAATTATAGACCTATAAGCTTGACTACCCTCATCTGCAAGGCCATGGAAAGAATCATTATGGACCTTATTAAAAAGGACATAAGTAATCTCCAAACTCTGGACTCAAACCCAGTCTGGATTAATTAAAGGTAAAGCATGCCTGTTAAACATGGTTGACTTCTTCAAGAAAGTCACCAAGGCCCTGGATGAGGGAAAAACACTGCATACCACCTATCTTGACCTAGCCAAGGCATTTGACACAATCTCCCACTCAGGTACTATAGAGAAACTCTCCTAGTTGGGAATTAACCCCTACATTACCAGGTGGGTATCCAACTGGCTCACAGACAGGACACATACTGTCAAAGTGTGTGACTTCACCTTTAGCAAAAGACCAATCACCAGTGGCGTACCACAGGGTTCTGGGCTGGGCCCCTTACTGTTCAAAATTTATTTCTCAGAAGTCCTGGCAAACTTGGAGGACCTCTGGCTGACCAAGTTTGCTGACAATTGCAAATTGAGAGCAATCACTGAGCCCTCCAATGATGTTAATATACTGCAGACAGGGTTAACACAGACAAATGATTGGGGCCAAAGCCATGGATTAAAGTTAAATGCACAAAAAAGTGCATTATTATTCCCTTTGGGAAAGCTGACATCCCTACTAATTACATTACAGACAGTGCCCGCCTAAGTGCAGACCCAGTGGTATGTGATCTGGGTACTCAGGTTGACAGCAATCTGAACTTTGACCACCATGTATCCACGGTATTAAGGAAATCCTTTTATGTGGCACATCCTATAAGTAAAGGCATTGCAGGTTATTATAATACCATTATACCCAGTCCTCATCAGACCAATAATTGAGTACAATGTTCCCTTTTGTATGTACCTCACCAGACACCTGCAACAATTGGAGAGAACACAGAGGTTTCTCACCAGGAAATTACAGGGTACACAAAACAAGTCTTACACAGAAACACTGAAACCCTGTAACTGTATTATGTCTCCTACAGGTTGCTAAGGAGTGACCTGTGCCTGACTTATAGGGCAGATTCTGACCCAGTCCTGATGGAAATGCTACACATTCAAAAATCAAACTGCAGGAGGGTCACTCGCTCCATTGATCTTAACATAGCCTCTGATATGAACAGGTCATGCTGGAGAGACAGATACATCTCCCAGAGACTCGAACTTCTCTGAAACAAGCTTCTAATTCATGTGAAGCAGAGCCTCTCCCTGATCCTCTTCAAACGCAACCTAGATCAATGGATGGGTGACTGCAAATTCACTCCTTGGGTGGTGCCCATGCCCCTCCTGGATAAAAGAAGTCAGCATTAACTACCATAGACCCTTACCTTTGTGAACATTACTCACCTAACCATGGACAATTGGGGCAACTCTGATCAATATGGCTAGGCTTGTAAGGGATCTAGGGCCATTAGCCTAGTAACCTCCTATGAATGACCTCTTAGAATCCCAGTTTGTGTAAAGTATCTCACACCCAAGTGAGATATTTCTGACACTTTGAAAAAGACTCTGCAAAGATAAGCAAGTCATATAAACATGGAAAAATGTGGACATCCTGTAGCCTGTAATGAGCCATAAATGTAGCTTGACACTTTGTGAACACTCTTCGTGCAGTAGATAGTCCATATGGTACGGCAGAAAACTAACAATGCAATCCAGACACACAAAATATTAAAAACAAAACTCTAAAGTCTGGATGAATAGGAATGTGAGGATGAGCATCTTTTAAGTCTAGTGTTACCAGGAAAGTTAAATGAGGAAGAAGCATTTTGAATCTGGGCACTATCACAAACAGGTTAAGGAAATAAGATTCAGAAATGGTCTCCAAGCATCTTCTTTCTTTGGCAAATGAAACACCCTTGAGTAAAAAAAAATGTTCCCATCCTATCACATCCTGACATAATGTGTATCAAAGGGCAGAGGAAATTGAGGAGTCTGGTCTGCTGGGTGAGGAATTACCACCTGAAAAGGGGGATGTGATTTCCTCCCACTGCTATCTGCAACCTTAATGAATGATCTACATTCATCTGAAACTATCGGCTGCCAAAGAGGAAAGTGGAGATTCAGATTTTCTGGAAGGGAAAAGGGACTGTCAGGGTGGTGGTGGAGGGGGAGAAGGTCCCTTAAATAGTCATTTTGACTTGCTGGACTATTCTTGGTTTTAGAGAGGTTATGTTATTCTTTTTGGAACCCCTTTGCCATTTCCTCTTAAATGTCAGTCTACCTGCATTTTGGACACATTTATTTATTTTAATTATTTACTTATTTTGCTAAAAATGGATGAAGGGTTACAGAATCCCTCAGACAACTTAGAAAAGGAGGGCTGAAATACCTTACAGATTCCCTGTATCAAGGATCAGCATGTGCTGTTCCTTTCATCACACTTTCTGATAACCTCTGCAGCAGAGGAACAAAAAAACTAAATTTCTATCCAATCAAGAATTTAAAATCTCATTTTTCACATCATCTTGGAGGTTCAGAGAATGCAACAGGCAAACCTCCTCAAAAGAGTACAGTGGCCATAGCTCTTGAAGAAGTATCAACTGAGTCATACATAGACTGTAAACAATGAGCAGTGACCTGTAAAATGGAAGAAATTAAAATATTTAAAGCAGATTGTTTTCCTCTCAAAATGAGACTGCAGCTAAAATATTCCTCATAATTTTAACAATCAGTCAGGATAAGGTTTAACATATAAACCTGACCATTCAAATGTCTGAAAATCAAAGTTGCCAATAATCTTCCTACCCTTGTCAAAAACAGTAGGACTGGAATTACTCAAATGTTTAGCAGCAGTAAGATTAACTAAAGCTATAGCTACTCAGTCAAGTTTAGGAAGAGTGTATAAAATACATAAAATAATGAGGAACTTTATATATTCTACCAGCCTTTTTAGGAACAGCAGACTTTCAGGAGGATTGCAGGCAGTCACACACATCCACTAAAGCTGAAAGAACCAGGTGAAGGTTTTAGACATTCCTTCTGTAATACCTCATTTTATTTTATTATGGTCTGAGAAACTTCAGTATTCTCCCACTGAAAAAATGGCACATCCTGGAAACAGTCTCATAGAAAAATAAACCCCTACAGAGAGGATAAGAAACTGACCTCTCCTCGGAGTCTGAATAAGAAATCTGAGGAGAAACCCTGTACCCATCCTTTTATCCTCCTGTCCAGATTCATAATCTTGACTCTCTTCAGGAAAAGAGGTGTCCCTCTTTCTTTTACCAGAAACCACCTTATAAGGATAAAATTGCTTGAATTAAACCCTGAGACAGACCCAAAGATGAGAGGTCTGAAGAACCAGCTTTGGCCACCTATGGCTGAGGCAAATTGCTAGCCAGCTGTGGTGGAAAAGGCTGTTTGTTTAACTTTTAATTTTTGTGACATTGCGACCATTAGTTTGTTCCATGGACAAGCAAAACATGGAGGCTCTGTCCCAGGGAATTAAGCAACATAAGCTGATAAAAGTTTGAAGTTATTAAAAGTCTATTTTTTCTCTCACAAGAAACACTGTCAAAATCACTTTAAAACACTTTCCCATCTCCAAAAAAGTAAAATAAACACAATATCGCTACAGAAAAAAAAAAATAGTTTTCAATTACTTTGTACAACTTTGAAAATGACATTGAAGAAGTCTGCTCCCATGTAAAAGCAGAATTTAGTCTCGAGACAGTCCACTAAAACACTAACTCCTAGCTAAAAAGTAACTTTCTTAAGCAAGAAAGCACATTAAAATAATAATATTTTATGTGGAAGGTTTTTTTCCCCCAAAGGGAACATTATCCGCACAGCAAAGCAACAGTACAAGCAGACTGTCCATTCTTGAAAGTCATCAGAGCAGCACTCTTTTCAATGTCAAGAAAGCTCTGAAGGGCTTGGCACCAAATCCAGTCTTTTTACTCAGCTCAGCTCAGCTTGAGTTGAATAAAGGTTTGGGCAAGTAAAAGGTGACCTGAAGCTTTGGAAGCTGGCCAGCTGTTATATTCTTAGTAGGATATAACCCATATAGCTCAGGTAAAGTGTAGGAAGAGATTGTAATACCCTCTTGGGTTGCTTGGAGAGTTTTGGCTGGCTGTCCCTGTTGTGTAGAAAGATGTGGCTCAAGGTACAGAGACATCTGGGATCCAGACGGCAGATACAAGGGGGGAAGAGACCATTTGTCTTGCCAAGACAGAGAAAACTCTCTCCACTACCTCAAAGGCAGAGTGCTTCAGAAAGAATGCAGTTGATGGAGCCAAGAAGCCATACTTCCAACCTATCAACTCCCTCTGCCCCAAGGCAAACCACCCAAGGCAGAGATTGGAACTGAGCTGTCCCGTGCCAAGGCTCTGAAGAGCAGAGACATCTCTGGCAACTTCGGAGTTGACTCTAACACCTCAGATCTGACAGGGACACTATGGCTCCGAGAGTCATCTGGCTTAGTGATGTCCTCGAAGCCAAAGATACAAATACCTTCAGATCCAATCCAGATGGACCCAGAATACTCAGATCCAGGGGCTCCAAAATGGATGGCCAGCTTGAAGAAGGAGCCAAGAGAGGTGGAGTAGTCTGAACTAGGGCTTCCTGACCTGAAGAGGTAGGTGCCAGGAGAACTCCCATCTGTATCCGCGCCAAGAGAAATCTCTTCATCATTCTGTCCACATCCGCTTTGGTAGACTACTGGAAGAACGAGAGGTAGCTACAATTAGTGTGTCACATTTAAAAAAAAGGAGAAGGTACTCTGGAAGGTACTGGATCAATAGTGGGCGAGTAGCTAGTTCTTGGTAAGGGTCTCAGATCTGAAGCGCTTGGATCCTAGGAGGGCATTGTTAGATCCGGCACTGATATTATAGAAGTAGTCTTTGGTTCAGATTTATGTTTTTTCTTAGGCGGCTCCATGGATGAAGGAGTCAAGGATCTTGAAGGTTTAGGAGACTTACTGGAAGTCTCCTTGGTTTTAGAATTGGAAGGCTGAACTCCAGCAGTAGCCTCAGAGAAAGATGCAGGGAGTAACCCTTGTAAAATGAGTTTACTCTTTCAGTCTACAATGGCACACAGACTAAGTTTTTTATATACTTGGCATTCATTTTTAAGGTGAACAGGGCCTAGACAATAAATGCATAATAAATGCGTGTCAGACAAAGGCAACTTATGCTCGCACTTTTGGCACTTAATACCAGAGGGGCCTTTTTCTGACATCTTGAACTGCAAAGTACAAGAATGAAAAATAACAGGAAAATCTCTCTTTCTTTCTTTCTTTTTTATTATAAAAATAGAAACAGAAAACGAAAGAAATACCAATGATGGTACAAAGAATACACAGTTAATGTAAAGGCAGGAAAAGATAACAATACCGACTACCAATGGTAAAAAGAGATTATACCAAGTGTAAGAAAATGAAGGGTTTATAGAAATGAAAGGGATAAACTATTATATAGCTAATCGAAAACTGAAAAAAATATTTTAATGAATTGCTCAAGTGCCGAAAGCGACCACATCTACTTACGAAACTGGCAAAAGAGATCTGAGGTATGTTAGGGGTTGGTGTGTTATGGGTAAGTGAGGAGCTCAACAGCTTTTTGGTGGCCATGAGCTAAGGTAACCGCCGAGTTGGATCTGAGGATTGGATCCAAACTCAACAGTTGAGGATATAATGAAAACTGACAACATCAGATCACAACTTATGATCAGATATTGTTCTCAATAATTTCTTTGAATTTAACAATGAAACTTACTGGCAGAAAAAGGGTGTGGCAATGAGTGTAAGGATGGCACCAATGTTTGCAAACTAGTGATGAGTTGGTGTAAACAACAAGTTTTAATTAAACATCAATATTATGAGAAGATATTTTTGTACAAGTGATACATACATGATTTTATTAATTTTATGGAATGGTATTAAAGAATTTATTATGTTATTTAATAATTTGAATTCTAGTACTAAATTCCTTTTATTCAATATGCATACTATGGGACATGTGCATTTTTTAAACTTGGAATCGATTTTAAATAAGCAGCCACATATATCTGAGAGCAATATTTATAGAAAAGAAAACTGTTTTAATAATTATCTATTTATAACAGTCAGCACCACTCTTTCATGAAATGGAACATGATTAGTGGGCAATTCATTAGACTTAAGTTGTGTTATAAGTATAGACCTGTTAAATAAATTTGTTAGAGTCAGACTGTAAAAATCATTGAGTTATTCAAAAACAATGTCAATCAATAACAAACAATAATGCAGGAGAACTCAAGCATTGTATACTCTAATGTACATTAGGAGGCAAAAAACCATACACAAACTTGTACAGAATTTTGTCTAGTTTATTGACAGAGGGCACCATTTTTTATACATGTCATTATCAGTTTTGCCCACCTCACTGGCGTGGTCAGTGACAGGGTCTTTACATCATAGTAACTTATGAAAAAGTGCTGAGATAGTGTTTTTCAAAAAATCTCTTTCCCATGAGAATGTTACAGCCTTGCAAGCACCTGGTCAGTCACGATGACCTCCTGAGGATGTAGCCAATTCAAGGCTCTTAGATTAGTTCGAATACAATGGGTGCAGTTCTTCTTAAAATGCCTTCCTTTGTTTCTTGCTTGCCAGCTGGACACTATCTCTGATAGTGCGCAAGGCTATTCTTCTGGTGGAAGCAGGAAGAAGATACACATGCAGACAGATTTATTATTTTCTAACTTTGCAAAATAATCTTTACTTGAAAGACATGAGCCAGGCTGTGCTTGAACGCTGCCAAGGCCAAATTTCTGATTACACTGCAGCTTGTGCTTCAAGCAATAATATGCAAGTTTATTTCTACTATTATTCTAGTAAAACAGAATTAAATGCATTACATATCATACTACTTTTCAAACTTTGTTCTCTATTATAGATTTAAGTACATTTATTCCTAACTAAAGCACACATTTCTCTATATATTTGACCACACAACTTATATGTGTTTGAATGTTTGAATACACATTTTTCCAAGCAGCATACATTGTAAATATATTTTCTAAGCAGCATACATTGTAAATATATTTTCTAAGCAGCATGTATAGATTTTTCTAACATTCTCCCTCCTGTTAATGCATTTTATTCTATTTGAAACATAAACAATATTATTTCATTCCTCAGCCTTTCCCTTTCAAGGGCTTTCAGCTAAGTAAGTCATTGGTTTTATATTTCAGAAAAAGCATCATTTGAAATTAATCTTTTAATTTCAACACTTTGGTAAAAAGTTTCAGTAGCAGATATATCAACAAATTTTTGATTAATCTTTTCATGCAGGAATTTCACAGTAAACACATGTTCCTATTAGGAGTATACCCACACAAATAGCAATTAAATGTTTAATAGGATGGAACCCCACCCCCCCAAACAGATTCTGGAAAAAGTCCGTCAGTGGGTTTGGGCCTGGTTTAGTCATTGCTGATACTTGCTGAATTACCTCTAGGTGGTCATTGATTTCATGTTGGTTGTCTGGAATGTACGACAGCATTTTTCTTCGTGTACCACCTCTTGCCGCTAGGGTGAAGTAAAGAGCCATTCGATTTTGTAGCACAACAGTTTTTATTGCATTCAGTTCATTAGTCACCAATTCTAGGGTGGAAAAAGTTGCATTGCTCATGACTTTTGACAGCTTCCTCAGCTCCCAGATCGATTTGACTGCTCCATAGGCTGGTGGTATTCCTGCCCTGGATATAACACTGTTGCCCAAGTTCATATGAGTCAATTTACTTTTGTCTTTCACTGAATTATGGCCTTTTCAACCAGCTTCGATTTTACCAACTGGATTCACAGGTTTTTCACTGGACCTTCAGATTCTCGAGCTGTTTTCCTTATCTTACCCAAAGGTAATTCTGCAGTATGTCTTATTGCTGAAACCAGATAACCCAAAACAACTGCCGGACCAATTCTCAGGTAACCATTTATATGCCTTTTTCCCACAAATAAAATCATTACTTTGGTACTGATACGTGTTATCCCTGCATGGAACATTTTCTATTCTTAATAGACAATTGCTTAGTTAAGACTGGATTGTCACATACTGCATTTAATGTAGTTTTCATTGAACTCAGATATGAATCATGGTTAGTATTACAAACAGTACCCCACTTTTGACTTTAATGTAACATTTATAAGACATTGTTATATTACCATTACTCCAGCCCACCTGGAGGGTATTACTTTGTAGAGACATACAACTCCTTTTTGTGTGAACAGGTAAAATAAAGCAATTTTGTCCTGTGATCTCACAGTTTCTGTATAAAAAACTTTCCAAAGTCTCATTTTATCCCCAGAGGGACAGAGGACCTTAAAGTCTATTATATGTTGTTGGTATAGCTGTACAAACTCAGCAATTTGAAATGTGCATAGTTTCTGTATACACTTGCTTCATGGCCAGGTACGTGTTAAAATTTGGATGCCAGTCTATAAACAGTTCATCACGTCTTCTCACTTTCACTTGTGTGGTTGAGTGCAGGGAAAAACCACAATAAGAGAAAAATTGTCACACTTATAGTTAACAAATACACAGTTAAAATAATTATGCAATAGTTCTTGGGTTGCTCTGCTTTTGTTTTCTTTACTCTTGGCCATTTTGCCCTTGTGTATCAGTCACAAAGTTTTTATTCAGCTGAAAGTTCTTTTGTCTGAAAAGAGTTAAACTGCAAAACAGATTTATTTATAACAGTTTCTTTATATAATTAGCTAGTGAACCGTCAGCCTCCAGCTCTGCAGGCATGAGGGCTTTTACTGTGCCACATAATATGCCCTTCCAAATACTACTTTAAAGGGGATCAAACCCTTTACATTTGTTACTGTTTTCATGCTCAGCAATGCTAGAGGTAAACAGCAAATCCAATTCTTCTGAGTCTCACTCATTAACTTTCTTAACTTGTTTTTAAAATCCCATTGTACCTCTCCACCAGTCCTGCTGACTGTGGGTGGTAAGCACAGTGATTCCTTAAGGAAAACCCAAAATCTCCCAAGTTGTTGAATTGTCTGATTGACAAAATATGTCCCATTGCCACTATAGATTCTTTCCGGTATGCCAAATCTAGGAATTATTTCCTTTACTAGGGCCTTTGCCACTGTTGCTGCATTCAGATTCCTGGTTGGAAAAGCTTCTACCCATTTTGAAAACATATCTATGATCACTAAACAGTATTTCTTTCCTTCACATTTATTCAACTCTATGAAGTCCATACAAATAGTATGGAATGGATATGGTGGTGTAGGGAAACTCCCTTGCTTGTTTTTAAATGCTCCTTGTGCATGGTGCTTGTTACAAGTATGACAAGCTGCACAAAATTTTATTGTATAATTTATGTATCCATATGTTTGGAATATTTTATTTACTAACTGTACCATCCCCCCTGTTGAGACATGGCTCTGCCCATGGCTCAACAAAGCTGCATATCTAAATAAATTAGACGGTAATATTATTGTTTTTTTTTCCCTTTGGAAATGTACAGTCCATTCTCAAAAATTGCACCTTGTTTTACCCAGTTTTGTTTTTCTGCTTTTGTAGTAAGCATTTGCATTGTTTTTAACATGTCTAAATCTAAAATCTCAAAGGGTTGTAATTTTTCATTTAAAAATAAAGTTTCTGAGTCTGAGGCTGCTTGCTTTGCAGCTGCATCCGCATTACCTTGAAATTTTATCCTGTTGTTTTGTATGAGCTACACATTTACAAATAACTACTTTGGTAGGCAACTGAATAGATTTTAATAGCTCCAAAATAAATTGCGCATGATTAATAGGTTTTTCACTGGATGTAATCATTCCTCTATTTTCTTTATTATTGTGCAAACACATGCACTGTAGAAAAAGCATACTGATTATCAGTATATATGTTTACTTTTTTTTTTTTTGCCTTTTACTAAAATACATGCTCCTGTCAAAATTACCAGTTCTGCTGCTTGAGCATACAAGTTGTGTGGCAAAGTTTGTGCTTCTAAATTTTAGTGTCTGTAACTACTGCATACCCCACATTTTTTCCTGTAGGACCTTCTGCATGAGCCATCCACGTAATATGTCACCTCAGCATTATCCAAGGGCATATCTGTAAGATCTTGTCTAGGTAAAGCTAACTGTTTATATGAGGTTGACTCAGCAGTATGGTCATACATGAAAGATGTCTAGCAGGAGAAAGGTATGCAACTTTAGAATTATTGCAACTGCATGAGGCATTCTCAATGTGAGAGGGTGGAATAACACCACTGAGGCTGAAGCCTGTACTGCCATTGCTGCTGCAACTACTGCTTGTACACAGTGAGGCAAAGATTGCACCACTGGGTCTAACTGTGATGAATAGTAAGCTATGGGGCATTGCTTATCCCCATGTTGTTGCTTTAATACTGATGTCATGTACCATTGCTTACAATCTATGGTCTAAAAAAACGTTTGTGATAACTTAGAAGTCTTAAAACTAATGAAGAAGCTATTAACTGCTTCAACCTGCAGAAAGCCATTTCTGCTTTTGTTTTCCATTGTAAAATAATTTGGTACCCAGTTCCAACAAAATTAGTTGTACCTAAGAAAAGACATCATTTCTTTTTAGTTGTTGGTTTGGGTGCTTGCAAAATTGCTGTTTTTTTTCTTTTTCTTTCCCCTTATCTAGTATTTTATCTTTATTGAATATCACATATCCCAGGTATCTAACCTGTGTTTTTTCCCAAAGTTGTAACTTACTTTTGTTTACTTTGTGTCCTTGTATTACTAAAAATTTTAACAATGCTACTGTATTCACCCTGCACTGCTGCTGGGTGCTGTTAGCAAGATGTCATTTACATAAAGTAAAATTTGACTACTTTCTGGTGGGGTAGACCCTGCCAGGTTGCTAGCCATTTTTGTGCAAATATTATTGGGCTCTCACAATATCCCTGTGGTAGTCGAGTATATGTATACCTTTTACCCTGAAATGTAAATGCAAACCAATATTGACTATCAGGATGTATAGGTATTGAAAAGAAAGCATTGCTTATATCTACCACAGTAAAATACTTCTGTTGTGGCTTTAAATCATTTAACAAGGTATGTGGGTCTGGCATACTGCATTATTCACAGCTTATAAATCTTGTACCATCTGCCATTCCCGTTTGCTTTTTTAACAGGAAATAGGGGTGTATCACATGGTGAATCAGGAGTTTCTACCAGTACTTTTTGAGTAATGCTGCTTATTATAGGCTTAATTTTTACTTTTGCATTCTTTTCCAAAATGTATTGTTTTTTCTGTGGTCTAAAAGCTGACTTTGGGGTAATTGTAACTGGTCCTGCTGCTTGAATAAGCCCTACATTTAACTTGCCTGTTGACCACAGAGTTGTTGGAATTTTACACAAGGCCTTTTCTTTTTCTTTTAATAAAAATGCTAATCAGCTGTCCTTACTAGATTGCAAGTGTACAGCTGTATGTGTCTGTGTCAACCAATTCAGTTTTGTTTTTATATTCCTTGTCCTGACATTTTTAAATCAGTCTGTTTTCCCATTTTGTTACCCTTTTTTTTTTCTAAGTCTGCCCATTTAACACTTTTGTTTTTTGTCAAGCTGACATGTGGCAGTCTATTGGACTTATACAATCATGAACTCCTGAGGTAATGAACAGCTTACTACACTGTTTCCCTCAGTATCCCAGCATAAAGTTTGTAATATTAATTTGTCAGCAGGATTTTACTTATATTTCTTATTAGGTCCTGGTGTGCTACAGTAGTATGGAGTACAATGTAACAAGTGCTGCTGATCAGTGTCAAGGGAGGGTACCTTACTGATGGCTACGTTTATCAGTTCTTTGGTTACTGCCCCTGGACCAATCATAACTAGGTCCTGGCTGTACCAATAATAGGCTTCACCCTCTGATCACACCACAAGAGCATTCATTTGTCTTTGTGCTTCCATACCCTGCATGGTAGGAACTACTGCTATGCCAAATATCTGCACAAGGTCTTTTCCCAGTAAGTTTACTGGATATTTTTGCAGAAACTACAATTTTACTTTTCTGAGTCATACCTGAAACAGGGTCAGTTATTGCTATATTATGGGAAAGTGGTTCCCTGTATAGCTGTCCATTTGCTGCTTTTACTAATATATAATCAGGTGATTTAGAATGTTTTGGTAACTTGGAGGGTGTATCAAAGTCCGTGACGCTCCTGAGTCACACAGGAATTTGACCTTTCTCCACCAGAAGTGTTACTTCTGGTTTTGTATTTGCTAGGTAGAGCTCCAGGCTCAACAATGCTAAATCTAAAATTTTATTTTCATTTTTATTCTCTACATCTGTTTGTACTTCCTCTATTCCCTCTACTACATTCACATTTTCTTTTTGTTTATTAACCTTTCCTGATGATTTTTGGTTATTATCACTATCATATAGTCAGTCCACATCTCCTTTATCTTCTGTCATTGCTTTCTTATTTTGTTTATAGTCCCTAGCTAGATGCCCTTTTACCTGACTGTAATACAAATACTTCAGCTCCGTCTTCAGCAGTGAAGACTTGTGCCCTTTTTTTCTTTTTACTATTAAAGTGTCTTTCAGTACGTCTAGCATACTCAAGTAAGGCTTGCAGCCTGCTTGTTCAGTGATTTATCATATGCCTTGTAATAAAACTACTAACAGAGGCAATGCAACCTTTTAAAAATGTATTTTTAATTGTTGTTTTAAGCATTTTAATGATCTAGCATAATATCCATCTACTGTCTCATTTCCCTGTTGTATGCATTAATTAATGCAAGTCCAGTCTGCTCTAAGTTTTCATTTTTTTGAGATTCTGTCTGTTAGACCTTTCACTCTGTTGTCTAAAAATGTTTCAGAATTTTTTAAGCTTCTGTTTTTTTCTTTTTACAATTTGCTTCCTCAATCCACCTATGTGCTTGAGGTATGCCTAGTTGGTGCTGTTTTTCTTTTGCCTGACGCCCTGCATCAGATTAAAGCTTGTTTAAGGAGTTTAACTAGTGAAAGTTTATCTAGTTTACTATCAAATTTATAGTTGTTAACACATTTTGCAAAATATCTCACATTATCTGCTTACTGCAATTGCATATGCTTTAATTTATCCGGATCTCGTGATCTCTCAGTGCACTGATTTCCCATGTCTTAAAAAAGACTGTTACGTAACCCTTCTCTTGTACCACGTGGTATCTTATTTCCCCATATCCACAGTAGTGTCTAGAATGACTGTTTACTTTGCTTTGTTATTCCCTGATCTATGACTCAAGATACAATACTTCTCTCTCCCTGCTATCACAAACCTTAGCAATAGCACAGTGTAACCTGGTCCCTGATCTAAAACAAAGACAAAGAGGGAAATTCTTCTTACCTGAGCCTCCTGCTTTTTTTTTTCCTTGGGGCCCAGTCTTCCGCCAGCCACAGATCAGAAAGTGGACAGCCTCTTTACACACAACAATTCAGTCGGAGGTCTTTTCACTTTAAGAAGAACCATTCTTTTCGGCAGCTCTCCCTCGCAGATTTATTAGCACTCATGCACTCTGTGACCTGCAGCTTACCAAGGGAATTCCGGCACGATTAGGACCAAAATGTTAAATAAATTTGTTAGAGTCAGACTGTAAAAATCATTGAGTTATTCAAAAACAATGTCAATCAATAACAAACAATAATGCAGGAGAACTCAAGCATCGTATACTCTAATGTACATTAGGAGGCAAAAAACCATACACAAACTTGTACAGAATTTTGTCTAGTTTATTGACAGAGGGCACCATATTTATACATGTGATAATCAGTTTTGCCCACCTCACAGGCGTGGTCAGTGACAGGGTCTTTACATCATAGTAACGTATGAAAAAGTGCTGAGATAGTGTTTTTCAAAAATCTTTTTCCCATGAGAATGTTACAGCCTTGTAAGCACCTGGTCAGTCACGATGACCTCCTGAGGATGTAGCCAATTCAAGGCTCTTAGATTAGTTCGAATACAATGGGTGCAGTTCTTCTTAAAATGCCTTCCTTTGTTTCTTGCTTGCCAGCTGGACACTATCTCTGATAGTGCGAAGGCTATTCTTCTGGTGGAAGCAGGAAGAAGATACACATGCGAACAGATTTATTATTTTCTAACTTTGCAAAATAATCTTTACTTGAAAGACATGAGCCAGGCTGTGCTTGAACGCTGCCAGGGCCAAATTTCTGATTACACTGCAGCTTGTGCTTCAAGCAATAATATGCAAGTTTATTTCTACTATTATTCTAGTAAAACAGAATTAAATGCATTACATATCATACTACTTTTCAAACTTTGTTCTCTATTATAGATTTAAGTACATTTATTCCTAACTAAAGCACACATTTCTCTATATATTTGACCACACAACTTATATGTGTTTGAATGTTTGAATACACATTTTTCCAAGCAGCATACATTGTAAATATATTTTCTAAGCAGCATACATTGTAAATATATTTTCTAAGCAGCATGTATAGATTTTTCTAACAAGACCCAAATTAAATAATGAAGATGAATTTTTAAAGAATTTATTTATTAACAGACACTATAACAGTACAAACTTGAATAGCTTGACTACTGAGGTTACACAAAACAGGTTGACTAAGTTCCAAGCTATATTGACAAAAGGTTATGAAGTGAAAATGTTGGCTAGCAACAAAAATTCATTTACTAGAACCTTTCCAATACCAATTCCTGTTGATGCGACAAATATTAGGCATGTTATTAATAATAACTGGAAAAAAAACTGACTGGAAACAGCAATCTTGTTAAAGTTGTCGGTGAAATTCCTAGTTTTACTTATAAAAAAGGATCATGGCATCAAATCTTTATTACAGCATCCATTTGGTGCAGATACTGTAAATGTGACAACTGTAAACAATGTAGGTAAATTAATGACAGTTTAAATGCTAAGCTTAAACATTTGGAAAAACTGCTTTCAGTGAAATGCAGGTTCAGCTGTAACTCTGAAAGGGCGGTCGGTCTATTTGGCCTCCCTGCAATAGTTTCTACATTAGAAAAACTATCAGAAAGCTTTCACAGAGAATAAAGATTTTAGTAATGAATTAAACAAAACGTGTTAACTGTAAATTATTCAAAACATTTTCTCAGTTATTGATTTTCTACACAATAAACCATCTGGAGGTGACATATAATAGAATGTAAAGAAGTTAAGGGGGCAAATAGCATTAACAGCAGGTAAGACACCTGTGTTTATGATCCTATTAATATAAAATGTTAAAAGCACAAAGATTATAATGGCAAATATTTTAAATATTTGTAATTGTTTATATCTACATTTAAAATGTTTTAATAATGTCTAGCAACACATTTTACTATGTAGACTCAGATGCTGAATCATATGATTGTTACATATTTTACATATTTTCTACATCTATTGAAAGCAAACGAATAACTGAAATTTAAGTTCTGATGATTAAAGAGTGAAAGTGCTAAACTCTTAAAAATGTTTCTTTGGTATTCTTGATGTTTTGGATTTGTTATTTCCTACTTTGTAGTGCATTTCGTTTTTTTAAATAAGTTGGCTGATGTCATTAATAAGGAACACCAGTAACAACCTACTCATCAGGCTAGAGCACATCAATGGCAAACGAAGAAGTACTTCAAAAGTCTTCTGAATGCAGAAAACTCCAAAGAAGCTGCACTGTTTTTTTTAATTTCTCCAAATATTCTGGGTTTCTAATATCATGACGGGAAGGGACCCAATCCTAAGTCAAAGTATGATTAAAGTTTATGAAATTAGTATTGTTTCAATCTTTGATGTCAGCCAAAAGTGCTCTTTGCAGCACCCACAATCTGCCCAGTAATGACGCCTTCTGCAATTCGTATAGGGTTACATAGATTGGTACCCTTATGGGTTGAATAAGGAATTGAATTGGAGAGTATTAATTTAGTTTTTTAAGTGTTTAATTTCATTGTTTAATTTTCTAAATTTTTAATTGTATAATTAATTATTGATTGCTGCTACTATTTAAAGCGTTTGTGTTTTTGAGGTTTTTTGCTCCTTGAAGGCTACGGCCGAGACGTCAGAGGGAAAGAGCTCACTACATTAAAGCTTTTTTTGATTACTGACTGGTTGCATCTCATCATAGATTGGTAACATATCTAAATACAACTGTAGATTCTGTTTTACAAGACGCGTTGTTCCTAATACTACTGGAACTGTCTGGGTATCTTTCTTCCACATTGCTCTCATTTCTGCCTGCAGATCCTGATATGTTAGGACCTTGTGTCTCTATGTATGCAACACACTGTAGTTACTGGGTGTGGTGATTTCAATGATCAATGCTACTTTTGTCTTCTTTTCATGGACCATTATATCCAGTTTTCTCACATCTATCTTTTGAATTGCTGATAATGGGTGATCCCATGTGATATAAACTTCATCATTTTCTATGATACTTTTTGGCTCATGTTTCCAGTGTTTTTCAGCCACTTCAGTACCATAATTTTGTAAACCAGAGTGTATGTAGCCCACTATCTTGGGCCACCAATATTAACCTTTCATCTCTTGGTTTGAATTTGCTTCTCCTTAACCATTCCTGCATTTGTTCCTAATCAACATGAGGTTCTTCCAGAAGTTTTTTATACTTGCAACTATATTTATGCATTCTCCACATATCTTGCCTTCTCATCTGGTCCCTCACCTTATGCTCTTTCTTTTGTTTTTTGGCACATTCCGTTGCTGCCTGATTTTAATCTACTTCTTGTTTGATTTCAATTCCTGATTGACATCCATATGTTTCTGCTAGATTAAGCAGAGAAGTCAGCTTAGGTTTATTCTCCTCATGTTTCAAAACTTTCACTATGTTTGGGTCTTGCAGGGTCAGCAGATATGTATGGAGTCCCATGATTGCAGATCTCTACATGTAATCAGTTTCAAGGGGGCCCATCCCTCCTTTGGAATGGGGAATATGTAATCTTGGTATACACTGATTTTTATAAATCATTTGGTGAGCATGAAGCATCCTTCTTGTTTTCCTATCTAATCTATCCAACACATTTTGAGACCAGTCAATCACTCCAAAACTGTAAGTTAGGACAGGAAGAGCAAATTGGTTTATAGCTTGGAGTTTATTTCTAGAAGTCAATGCTGTTTTCGGTATTGCTATGTGCACTGCACTGTGTATGTGGAGGGCAGGGTTAGCATAACGGTTATGGTCTTTACCTCACAAATGCAAGGTACGATTCTGACCTCTGGTTATTGGCTAGGCTTGTAATAGTCTGCATACTTATAGCCTATTATATACCATGACCCCCCATTAATATTCTAAAACGTGCACGCTGATTGGCCAGCGTGCACATTGTAAATCGACTTATACTAATGGAAAAAGGTCCAGTCACCCGGACTTTTTCCATTAGTATAAGTCTTTTTTAAAACACTGTCTTGCTATGTTAAAGGAGTTTAACATAGCGACACAGGTTTAAAAAAAGCAACAGAGATGTCCCTTGCTTTTTTTAAAGCTGTCTCGCTATGTTAAACTCCTTTAACATAGCGACACAGTGTGTAAAAAGCAACGGAGATCTTGCTTTCTCCATTGCTTTTTTTTAAACCTGTCTCGCTATGTTAAATGGGTTTAACATAGCGAGACAGCTTTAAAATAAGCAACGGAGATCTCCGTTGCTTATTTTAAAGCTGTCTCGCTATGTTACACCTATTTAACATAGCAAAACAGTTTGCAAAAAGCAACGGAGATCTTGCTTTCTCCGTTGCTTTTTTCAAAACTGTCTCGCTATGTTAAATGGGTTTAGCATAGCGAGACAGCTTTAAAATAAGCAACGGAGATTCTCCGTTGCTTTTTTTAAAGCTGTCTCGCTATGTTAAACCCATTTAACATAGCGAAACGGTAAAAAGCAATGGAGAAGATCTCCGGTGTTTTTGCCCACAGCTCTGATGTATTGCGTAGGCATATGCATGCGCAATACATCAGAACTGCCGCGGATAACAGACAGCGGTGGAAGGGCAGCAAGGAGGCATTATACAATGCCATTATTTAAGAAAAGTAATTATTATTTTTCTTAAATAATGTCATTGTATAATAGCAATAACCCACTTCTGGGTGTGGGTAATGCTGGATTTACCCACGGTTGGCTTTGTTTGGTCCCTCGGGACCAAACCACGCCAACCGTGGGTAAATCCAGCATTACCCACACCCAGGTGTGGGTTATTGCTATAGTACTTACCTATGAACTTATGCTGAAACAGAAGGGAGAACCTATCCTAGAAGACGTACAAAGTGCAGTGAGGAAAATGAAGTCAGGGAAAGCAGCAAGTTCAGATGAAGTCATGGCAGATATGTTCAAGATGCTGGGTGAATTAGAGGGCGAGTATGGATAGGAAGAAAGACAGGCATATCAGACAAAAACTGGAAAATAAACACACTGGTTGTCTGTGTAAGAACAAAGAGGACAGTCCCAACTATAGGCAGCATAGAGGTATCAAACTCCAGTCATACTGCATAAAGTGCTGGACACAGTTTCTTCTGTGAGTCAAGTTAGCAGCAGCAGTGACTATTTATCATAAGGATCCCATTTCTCCAAGAAACACAAAATGTTTGGAATAAGATGAAGGCAGAAATCAATTCTCTGGATAGAGGTTTTCAGTAGCTGGACATCTCTATAAGTATGTGGTTGTGAATTTGTGCAGTGACCATTTGATAGAGAATGGCTATGAAATGGAAACAACTACACATCTAACTTAGTTCTTTTCTAAAGATGAAGTGACCAGTCAGTCAGCTAACTGAGCAGTTTGACAACTGTTTCTCCAGGTCAAAATCTTATAGTTTGAAGAATATTTCTCTTTCTGGGAACCACCCATACTGAAGTAATTTTCAGTGAGGCATGTTATTTAAATATCCTAATACGTATGCAAGCAACTTCTCAACATTAGTTCAACCATCATTTCTAACTGTTGATTCACCAACATTCCGTCAACAGTGCTACTTACACTTTTTCCATGATTCAGAGATGTGGCATTGATGGGTGTCATTCAGATTATTCAGACTTGTCAAGTGAAACATCTCATCAAATGTGCACATATGCCAAGAGTGTTCACAGACAAGGATGTGAGGTACATGTTCAGTAATGTGTTTCAATGTCCTTAGTGGCACTCACCCAAGGTAAGGGTGATGCTGGCTCTAGTTATATAAGTATGGGGGCGGGGCTTGCCCACAAGTAAGAAACTTGTTTCACATATGTTTTAGATTTTACTACTGGAGTGAAAGTACTGAAGGACTGCATGTGTTGTATGTTTCTGTAAGTGAGGTTGTATAATGCCCAATACAATTTTTTGTGTGTCTGGGATAAGTGGGGGACAGTGGGGTGAATATATGATTTAATTATGTCATTTTCATTCATTCCTCAATGAATGGGTTCACTTGGCCACTTTCTTTAGATTATAGGATCCAACTTTCGAGCTCCTCCCTTACCTAAAATGCCCCTAATCACTGAATTACCTCAGATATCATTTGCCACTCTTCAAAGTCAGTTGGGATTACAACTGCTCAAGCTCTAGTAGGATGTTTGTGAGTGAACTAATAATATTTTTCAATATATTTCAATATTTTTTTCCTTTTCTCGTTGCATCTACTCCCTTACATTCTTTATATATTACGATTTTAATTCTCCTACCGTAAGGTATTCTAGGCTTACCATTGCTGGTAATTTTCCTTTCTTTACCTCAGCCTGAGGTATTCCTTTTCTACCATAGTTGGTAGTAACTTTTTTCTGTCCTTTTTTATCTACCAAAAAAAATGTTTATTTTCTCTTGTTGTGTTTGTTTTCAGTCAGGATTATTTTTAATTGTTTTTGGTGATGAATTGCAAGTTTTTTCAGTATGGCTGACAAGCCTACTGGCTTTAAAAAATGCACTTACTGTGGGCATAAGATCCCAAACTCTGATGCCCACAGGGAGTGTGTGTACTGTTTGAGGCCTGCACATTTAGATACTACCTGCTCCATCTGTGCAGCTTTTAATGTAAGGGCTATTTCTGATCACATGAACAAGTTGATACTTAAAGAGTTTCTTCTGGCTTCAGCTCCTTCTGCTGGTACAGCTTATTCAGGGGCTCAAAGCCCCTCTCAGAAGATTAAAGAGGCTAAGTTGCATAGGAAATACTCCTCCTCCAAGTCTCCTCAGTCTGTATCTTCCGCTCAGCCTCTTGCGAAGGTACCTAAAACCTCGGATCCGATACCTATTGGCACGAAGTCTCCTCGGCACTGTTCACCAAGATTTTCCCCAGAGCCAGTCTCTTCTAGATAAGGTCTCCCTTCCTTCAGAAGACCCCAAAAAAGTCATCTAGACCACCTTCCACTTCATCTTTGGTTAGGTCTTCCCGGAGTCTCTCTGAGTTAGAGGTGGATAGAATGATTAGGAGGTTCCTCAGAACACAGATCCATATGATGTGTCTGTCAGTTCAGTTTTCCATCAGATCTATGAGCCTTAAGCCTTACTTTCAACCCATACATGCTCCTTCTCCAATCCAACTGGCAGTATCAGAGACTACAGGTCTGAGTGACTCAAGAGTTGAACCGCTAGATCAGAAGGTCCTGGCATCCTGGACTCTGACTGCCCTGACTTGACTGTCTCCAACTTTGTTAGAGCATGGTGGCTCTTGGAGCTGAAGCATCGGTGCCACATCCCAGGGGTTGACCTAAATTCTAAAGTTTTCAGGGAAGTCACTTTCTCTTGGAGCTTTGGCATTGGATAGCTCAGCTCAGACTCCCTATTCAGATCTGAGGGTTCAGGAAGGGGTTGTCTGATCTAAGAAGTTCGGCTGCAGTAGGATTGCCTTCAGCATCTCTTGGGTCCTATCTATATCTAGACGGGCTTCAACTCTTCCTTCTTTGGATCCATGCCCCCAACCTCCTTTGGATCCTGTGTCTGAGTTCTCTCATCCTATGCCTCAGGGACACTCAGCCCAGATAAGCTTTCATGCAGTTTCCACTAGGGAACTTCCCGTCTCTTATCTTCCCCAGAGCATCCCACTGATGAGGTCACTCAGAAGAGGCTGTGCAAGAGGAAGCACCTGGATTCCCCACAGGAATCCCTCACAAAGGGCACCGATTTTGATGAGGGGGAAGGGTTCCCTAGATCTCCACCTGAAGATGTCTTGTTCTGAGACACATTACAGATCCTTTGTCAAAAAGGTGGTTGGTCTGCCCAAAACTTTTCCCAGGTAGAATCAGTGTTCTTGGAAGCTTTCAGGGCTGGTCCATCTACTTCTTGGGTTACCTTGCCTGCGGATGAGCTGATAGACCTGGTCTCCTGTACAGCACAGAAGGAACCAAACCCCATATAACTGATGACTAAGTGCCCGGACATGATCCTTAGTGCCTCATCAGACAGGTTACATTGAACAGAGTCTGTTCCTGTAGATGCCATGGTCACTGCGGCAGCTACAAAAAGGAGTTGGCTGAACACAGCTCCTCTGTCCATTCTTCTTAACAGGAAGTCTAGGGTGTTGGACAGATTTGGGAAGTGAGTGCATGCATCACAGACCTTTGCTTTACAGTTCCTGAATTATGTGGCCCTCCCAGGGTTCATATGTCCATAGAAGATCAAAAGTATTTTTCCTCACGAATGGCTACTCTACAATCCATTATTAATGCATCCGTGAGGTTAATCTCACAGGTAGCTGGTTCACGCATAGCCATTAGTAGACATGCCTGGATATGGTTTTACAATTTTACGGAGCCTTTTAAGGCGAGATTCATTAATGTTCCCTTTGATGGATCTTTCTTATTCAGACAGCAGTTAAAGAGATGCTCTCCCACAGTGAGAAGGATGGAAAGACTCTGTCTGCCATGGAAATCTGCCTTTCTACCATGCAAAGAACCTAACCCAGGAATCAATGTAGTTGTTATGAAAGCTTGGTTCAGAAAATCCCAAGGGTCTTTCCAAAAATCACGTGGAGACTTTTCCCCCAGAGGCAGAGGGGGGAAATAGCTATAATGGGAGATGCAGCCCTTGTGGCAGAGGGGGTCCGCAAAACCAAGGTTCTTGAGATTCTTTCTCGGACAGGATTTTTCAGCATTCCTGAAAGGTTACTTGACTGTCCCTCTCTGGAGGCATTCGGGGGGCACTTATCCTTGCACCCAAAAGCCTGGATAGCTATCACAGAAGATTCTTGGGTGTAAAGGATCATATCCAGAGGATACTTCATCCTCTTTTCCCAAGTATCTCCACAAAAGAGGAAAAAATCTCCCAAGTGCTCTACCCAATCAGCAGTAACAACCAGCTCCAGAAATTCATCCAAAAGGTTCCCCCAGATAAAAGAGTATCCAGAATTTACCCAAGGTTCTTTTTAGTGCCAAATAAGACAGGGAGTCCGAGACCCATTTTGGATCTCAGTTATGTAAAGAATTCCAAGTTCGAGATGGTCATGGTTCAGTCCATTCTGCCTCTCCTTCAAAGGACAACTGGATGTGCTCTCTAGATCTTAAGAATGCATAATGCATACTATCATATAAAAATGAACAGATGCTACCAAAGATATCTACACTTCTGGCTGGGAGCCAGTCATTATCAGCTCAGAGCCATGCCCTTTGGCCTCACCACAGCCTCCAGGATGTTCCCTAAATGTATGGACAGACTCCTCACCGCAACGACCAAGCATCTTTTGGTAAAGGTCAGAGATTACCTTCCTACTTCTATCTTGGTCTCTGGGAATTATGATAAAACTAGAAAAGTCTCAACCTCAACCAGTTCAAGCCTTGGAATTTATAGAGGTTTGTCTAGACACAGTCAACTGCCTAGCTCTTCTGCCTCAAAACAGAATTCTTACTCTGAAATTGCATGTCAATCAAGTTCCGTCGCATCCCTCACCCCCAGCAAGATTAATTCTCAAAGCACTTGGGTCGATGGTTGCTGCAATAACTTTATTATCCACTGGTTATCTTCATACGAGAATTCTTCAATGGACTCTAGTAGTACAATGGTCTTTTCATCGACAACCTCTACGACATCCAATAAAATTATCTCAGGTTTGCAGAAAATCTCTACTGTGGTGGATACATTCCAAAGAGCTTCATCAAGGTCACACATTTGTCCTTCCTCCTCTGAAAGCCACAATGACCACAGACGCCTCCCAGTTGGGGGGGGGGGCATTATTTGGAACAGACAATTCAAGGCATGTGGTCCCAAGAAGACGCCAATTTACATATAAATGTTCTAGAGATGAGAGTGATGCTTTTAGCATTGCAGGCCCTTGAGAGCTCTCTTCCACCAGGAACTATTGCCATTCAGACAGAAAACATGTCAGTAGTCTGGTACATCAACAAACAGGGTTGGGGAGGGGCACCAGATCTTACCCTCTATGCCAAGAAGCAATAAGAGTTTGGCAATGGGCAATTTTCTCCAACTGCTTTCTAGTAGCAATGCACATACTGGGGAATTCTAACATATCAGCAGACAAGCTCAGCAGGACCATCCTGACTACTCATGAGTGGTCTCTCAATCAATCAGTGGCAAAGACTATCTTCCACAAATGGGGTCAACTGTGCTTTGATCTGTTTGCCTCTCCCCTCAACAACAAATGCAGGAGGTTCTTTGCTCTAACCACCCCCCCTCCAGGGACAGTCACCAAGAAAGGCTCTAGTCCATGTTTGGCCCGCCGGTCTCTTTTATGCTTACCCTTCTCTACCCATAATACCCAAGTTTCTTCAGAAAGCCAGTCAGTTGAACAGCAAAGTAATCCTCATTGCCTCCTTCTGGCCTCTGCAAGTGTGGGCTCCCTTCCTATGGTCTTACCTAGTATGCCCTCCATGGACACTGTACCCCAATCCAGATCTCCTGTCTCACCCGTCAGGGAAGATTCATCCAGATATTGCAGGCCTCAAGCTGACTGCATGGTTTCTCCAATTACAGTGATGGCTAGACATTCAAGGCTTTCCTCTCTAGTTCATCATATCCTTTCTTTGCCCCACAAACCTTCAACCAAAAAGATTTATAAGAGCAAATGGAAAAGATTTTCTTTGTGGGCTCATCAGAGACAGATCCCTCTACTGCTCCAATCCCAACTATTTTAGATTTCCTTGCCTCTATTTTTCATATCAGGGCAAGCTTCTCTACCATTAAAGTACAGTTAGCAGCCATCTCCAACCACCACATTGGTAACAGATTGGTAATAAGACTTCTCCTTTAGCTTCAACTAAGCTGTGCAAGGCTTTCCTAAAAGGGACATTCTTACTTAGACCTCCAATTCGAGTTCACATCCCACCTTGGGATCTGACTTTGGTATTACAGTCTCTAATACATCCTCTGTTCGAGCCCTCAGCTAAAGTAAACCTTAAGGTTTTATCTTAGAAAACTGTCTTTTTGGTGGCAATTACCTTAGCTAGATGAATTTCAGTACTTCTAGCACTCTCTTCAGAACCACCATATCTAATTTTTCACTAGGATAGGATTACCATGTGGACTAATCCTTCCTTTCTACCTAAAGTGGCCTCCGAATCAAACATTAATCAAGTCACTAACCTTCCAGTTTTCTTTCTATAATTTGAGAATGAAGGAGACTATACCCTTCATCTCCTAGATGTACACATACAACCTCATTTTTACGTACACAGAACCAAGGAGTTTAGGAAAACAGATCAGTTGTTTGTTTCCTTTTCTAACACCAAGAGGAAAAAACAATTTCAAAGCTTACTATAGCTAAATAAATAACAGATTGTATTTCTCATGTTTATTGTTTGAAAGGCCTAACCTTACCAAAACAAGTGAAGGCACATTCAACCAGATCAATGGCTACGTCTGCTGCTTTTTGGGATTGAGCTTCCATTGTAGACATTTGCGCAGCTGCCACTTGGTCTAATGCTCATACCTTTGTTCCTCATTACAAATTGGACATCATTTCTAGGAACAGAGCATCATTCGGTTCTGTGGTGCTCCGGAACATCCTTCCATGAGGGTCACTCAAGGTAATTGTCGGTAGGGACTCTGTTCCATTCATTGAGGAATGAATGAAAATGACAATATCAGATATAAAAGTTATGTACTCACCATAACGTTCCATCTGTGTTGTCCATTTTCATTCTTTCTCAACTCCCATCCCATCTTCCCCCTATACGTGTGTTTGGGACTGACCTAACAGAATTCTGATTAGGAACTACTGCTCCTGTTTGCGCTCCTCATCTTTCAGCTGTCACTGTTCTGTCTGAGCTGTTTTCACAGAAATTTCTTTTTACTGAGATACTGTATAATAGCAGCAAACTCTGTCTGAGGTAATTCAGTGATGAGGGGCATTGTGGGTAAAGGAGGAGCTCGAGAGTCAGATCCTAGAATCTAAAGAAAGTGGCTGAGTCAGATCCAAGGGTCGGATCTGAACCCATTTCTTGAGGAAGAATGAAAACAGACAACATTGATGAAACACTATGGTGAGTACATAACTTATTTTTTTGTGTTTTGTGGTGTGTGATGTCTTTGCGTGCACATGTGTGTAGATACTTATGAATCCATATTTATGGACAGGCATGTGCATTCCACTCACTGGCTGTGTGTGTGTGTGTGTGTGTAAATCCTATACACTTGCATGTTTGGGGATAAGTATGTGCATTCCAGCCTCTCGCTATGAAACCTAAGATTCTTTGGTTGTCTGACCTTTGAAATTTAGTTCAACATGTAATTTAAGAATACAGCCTGCCTCAATAGCCTATTATACGGGCAGTGTAGTGGTTAACATTGTCATCTCACAACAAGAGGTCCTCTGGTTTGACTCTCGGCTTCGGTGCCTTCTGTGCAGAGTCTGCATGTCCTCCGGTTTCCTCCCACATTCCAAAGATATGCGTCTGGAGTGTTTCTTCCTAGGCTCTGTCCTAGTTAGACTTTCCCAGTCAGCAAATGTTAAACAAATAAAATTCATAAGTAACTTATTTTTCAGGTTGGGGAATTACTCTCATCAGGCTAAACCTGCATCAGTTTGGCTTTGTTAAGGGTAGATCTTGTCTAATGAGTGTGGTTAATTTCTTTGAAAAAGTAACTTAACCTGTCGTCAGTGGCTATTTTGCAAGCATGG